>NC_056744.1:1600262599-1600265099 GCF_019279795.1 Protopterus annectens | reverse complement strand
TGCACATATTAGAGGTGAGGTAAAGGCACCCCCTTTGAATGTGACAGTCTTGCTATTGGTTTATGGAGTTTGATATGGAATAAATAGCTTTAGGTTGGGGGAAGTTCATTCACCTCGCTGGTATACTGACTTTGGTTCCGGCTATACCATCAGAGAGTGTTTTTTTAGCCAATGCAATCATAGTCCAAGGACCAACAGGTAAGAATGGGATAAAGTAACCACTGGTCAGCATTAATATCACAAGGTGGAGGTAATGTAATTTCTTGTATTAATCATTGCTCTCTGCTAGAAGCTGGCAGGCCGTACTCTGCTGCAAATATTTGCATAATGCACTAACAAGTGCCTAAGGCTGAAAGTGTGCACAGAAGTATCTGTATCTGAATATGCAACTTGCACATTGTATATTGGAACAATCATAGGACAAAGGAAAATAAGAAATAAAGCTTAAAGCTTATCTTGACAGATACAGGGTGCCAACATCCCACCAAAGACAAATAGAAGTGTCAGTAATGCAGTAACAGGGAAGGCACCACATCTAGAATGGGCAGTGCAATAGGAATCTAAATTCATGGAGGTATTCAAGATGTATCAAAGTTTTTGAAGAAAGAGTAATGGAGAAGGGGAGGATAGAAAGTAGGTAGAATATCAAATGCATTTAAAGGGCTGACTAAACATACTAATTCCATCTGTGATCAAACAGATGTAATGCAAAATCAAGAAAAGTAACCATGTCATCCAGTACCAGTCTCTAACGCGTTAGTTTAAAAAAAAAAAAAAAAAAAAAGATAAAAATACCTGGGAGGAGGAAATAAATAGAGAGAGAAATCCACATGATGAGAAAATGAGAGTATATTGATTACAGTTTCTCCTTGCAATGATGAAGAGGTGAGAGAACTTTATGGTTAAGTACGAGTGTTTGATAATCATGGCTTCATACCAAATAATTTTCTTTTTTTTTTTTTTTTGCTAAGGTTAATGTGTAACTATTTGCTGTAAAAGAATTGACAGTTTTTAGTTCTGAGTGACTGATAAAGACTTATCCTTGGTTGTAAAACATATCAAAATAAAGTGCAAAACATTTAGAAATGGAAGATCAGTCAATAAAGGCGCTGATGGCTACACAGGAAGAGAGAAGAGCTGAGACCACCCAGGACAAGGAGGAAAGTGCTGAGGCAAAAGCTAAAATTAGTGCTTTGTAGTGTCTATACAATAGCTAGTCAGAAAAAAAACAGTTTTAAATAATTTTATCTCACGAGTTCATTTAGTGTATGAGAAGTAAAATACTTTTCAATGGCCAACAAATATATTGCATGTCCACTCAATATACCTTGATCTGTATATATCACATGTCCACTCAACATACCTTGATCTGGACGTTTACAGATAGTGCTAGGAAAATTAATGAGATACAGCTATTATGGCTTAGATGAAAGCCAGGCTGTTTGTTACATGGATTTCCACAATAATTTAAATGAACGAGAATTTTTAATGAGTAATGAAATACATTTCCCTATAATCTTAGAGACTGGAGTCAGTAAAGAGCCTAGTCAGTAATACTCACAACTTGATATTGTTCCACTCTTACAAAGAGGGACAATAATAGTTTTGCTCAGTAGTTCAGGAAAAGAACTAGATGAAATGGAGAGTTTGATTAAATGGGTGAGAAGTCCAACTAATGATTGCATGTGTCAGTGTGTATGCAAGGAAAGTGTAGTGGGGGAGTTAGTTAGGGAAGAGATAGAGTCATTTTGAGTACGTATGTGTGTGTGTGTGTGTGTGTGTGTGTGTGTGTGTGTGTGTGTGTGTGTGTGTGTGTGTGTGTGTGTGTGTGTGTGCGTGTGTGTGTGTGTGATTGGGTGGGCAACTATGTATCTGTTGGAGCTGTCAGATCTCCACATTCCTGTAGACCAACAAACAAATCCTACAATACTAGGAGGTGAGGAACACTAGATACCAGGGATGCTCTGTGTATCATGCCTTAAAGGCACCTAAAAAAAAGAAGAAACGTAGTGTGGGTTGGGGGAGATTAGCACCGTAAGGCATCTTGGGAAAGAAAAAGAAGAAGAAAGAAGATGTGGCTCAGCGGTAGGACTCTAAACACCAATAATATTCTATATAGTGTGCCTTAAAAGCACTAAAAAAAGATTTAAACCCTGCTTTCTCCTATCAAGCACAGCAATCTTCTCCACTACCTCTACACACCAAGGGAACATGAAAATATTAACTATGTGTTTAAAAATATATATATATGTAAAGTAAAAGGGTTTGAACTCTGAAGCTTTGACACAGGGAGCAGCAAAATTAACTCACTATATTAACTAATCAATTACTGCAGCCAGGCTTATTTTACATAATAAGAAGTATGACATACTAATGTCTGGCATGATCCAATGATTGCATCAGTCTTTGAATTACAAGGGGAAAGGATGCCTCTAAGAGTGTAGCCGTGTGGGGGAGGTTTCAGTGCAAAGCCAGGAGGAACACCATATGACACCAGGGA
>NC_056744.1:1600237599-1600260099 GCF_019279795.1 Protopterus annectens | reverse complement strand
GAAAAATGTTTTAGATATATGGAGGAAGAAGAAAATGAGAGCTACAACTGTAAATAATAATAATAACAATATCCATTTGTTAACCATACGGGCCCACTGGACACAGACTCTGGTCAGGGATAAGCCAGGAGCAATGTATGGTGAAGTAACCTGCTCAAGGTCACACAACAACAGGCAAATATGTGCTGAGGGAATCAAACCCTGTACCATAGGGACATAAGAAAGGAAAATGTATAGTAATGACAGGGAAAGGCTGAAATCCCCAATAAATTCTTCACATCCCAACATCTTCTTGAAAGACAAGTAAGGAGCAGGGTCAGCTTGAGAGCTGGAAAGGGTACAAAGGGAAGCCAAGTGACAGCCACTTACCACACAAAGTAGTAGAAAGGAAGTTCAAGAAATTAAAAAAAAAAGACAAGCAAACCTTTCGAGATTTAAAAATAGAAAAGTGTGCTTAAAGAGCTTTTCAACTATTTGGTCAGTGGTACAGAGTTTTGCAAGGAGCAAAGAAAGGATATGGTGGTGCCATTCTGCATGAAAAGGGCTAGAAGTGACCAGATAAACTATAGACCAGTAAGCTTAACATTAACAACAATAAAAGTTAGAAACTAACGGGAAAAAAACTTTAGTTTTCTGGAGAACAACCTACAAATTGAGGATTAATGTAGGGTTGTGGAAAACAGGTAATGTCAGTCCTATATTATCTATTTTTAGTTACTTGGTTGCTTTTGTCCTTCACAAAGGAATTCCAGTCAGTGTCATCAGTAAAAGCGTTTGACTCAGTCCCACTTAATAAAACTGAAAGACAAATTGAAGGAGCTTAGAGAGAAGAAGTTGACTAAATGTGTAGAGGTGTGGGCAGGCAGGAGGCACAAAAGGTAGTAGTCCAGGGGGACCCAAAACTCAAGAAAAGAAAAAGACATATTAGTGAGGTTCCATAAAAGTTGGCTGAGGGAGGAGTGATCTTTGCCATCTTTATATCAGATATCACAAGAGATATTGTGAAGGTTCAAATTCCTCTTATAGGCTCATGGGTAAGTACTAGGCTAGCTGCCCTTGTGAGCCATTTTAAACCTAGTCAATTTCCCTTTCAAAGGTGAGAATCAAATGCTGTGCCTTGTGTCTGTGAGGTAAACACTTTAACTGTTATGCCAACTCCCAATAAGGCAATACTCCGTAAGGTACAGATGATCAATCAAAATAATCTGAATGACGTGATAATGAGTGACATAACACTAAATGTGAAGCCAGATCTGTATGTATGAAATGTGTTTATGCAAAGGGTCAAATTCCCTATACACCTCAGCCCCACACACTCCCACAGATTTTATATTCTGGCTCAGAGGACTTACAACCAGAGGGAAAGGTGAGTGAGTTATATTCTAAAACAAAGTATTCACATTTGTCTCCTGTTTAGGATATTAGAATTAAATTTTATGCTTGCAACACCTTGTATGCAATATGCAGGGGGCTTGCTCCCCCCACCCATACACACGCACACACACACTCACACACACACACACACACACACACACACACACACACACACACACACACACACACACACACACACACACACACACACACACACCTGCAAAAGCAACTTTCGTTGACAGCAAATTCATCTGGTTATTACAGATATCAACTAGAGTGTTTCTGTCAGGCATGCTCTGCAGTCTTTGCAATATCAGGGCCTGCTGCCTTGATAAGATGAAGTGAAACACACTGAGGATAGGAGTGTCCTTTTTTTGCAGATGGAAGAAAGATACAAGAGAGTGGGGGGTCCATGTGTTGGACAAGTCTCCAAAATAATTTTAAGAGACTGGAAGAGTGGGTCAAGAGGCAAATGAGGTTTAATGAAGAGTGTACAGTACTTCACCTGGACACTAATAACCTTAAAGTAGAATTCTGTTTAGGAGGAGTGACCTCAAAAAACAAAATAGGAAAAGGGCATTAAGGTGATAGCAACAGAAAACCATAGCAACTCGAGAAAGGTGCAGGCAAAGTTAATAAGATGCCATGTTGCATTCCTAGGAGACTCGATGGTGCAATGGTGCAGTAGTTAGCATTTTTGCCTCACACCAAGAGATGCTCTGGTTTGATTCTCGGCTGGGGTGCAATCTGTGCAGAGTCTGCATGTCCTCCTTGTGTTCACATGGGTTTCTTCTAGGTGCTCTGGTTTCCTTTCACATTCCAGAGATATGCATCTGGAGTGTTTGTCCCAGTGCATCTGCTGAAAATGGGCTCTGTCACAGTTGGACTTCCCTGGTAAACAAATGTTAAATAAAATAAATAGACCCCAGAATCAGACAGGATTACTTTTTATTTTGCCACAGGAAGTGAACTGTGATCAAGTCTGGTGAGGATGTCAGGTAATGTTGTGCCAATATGGGAGCTGCCCAGGGCACCAATTGACTAAACTGCAGGTCTGGATCTTCCTAATTGTCTAGTAATAACCTATGAACCTACAACCCTATGACAAAGATAATGGTATGGTACTGTGCTGGAGAAGGTGGTCATTGATGATTAAAGGGTCTAGAAGCAAATTGTGAGAGTAAACATACTATCAGAATGGGTCAGAGATGTAGTACTCAGAGCTACAGACAATGGTGTGAGGAAAAGGCAAAAAGGCAAACAGTGAAGAAGGACAATACCGCTACACAAAAATGTAAGGCCTAGCAAAAGGTGTAAATGGAAGGAGGGGGCATATAGTGCAAGGAGGCTAGCAGAATGGAAACAGAGATGAGAAAGGCAGAAAAGGCTAAATCTGAAAAGGAGTTAGATTGAATCCAGGAGGAAAACAACAACATTTTAAGTGCACAGCAGAAAGAAGACAAAATGAAGAAAAGTGATAAGGATGAGGAAAGTTAGGAGAACGATTGCAGAATGATTAGAAAATGCAGTGGCACTCAGAAAATGCTGTGTTTTATTCTTCACAGGGGAAAGGGAGACATTTGTGACATGCTGGGAGGGGAGAGCACTGGACAAGTACCAGAATAACAAATGTTGAACATCACTGGCAACTGGCTGACCTTAGCGAGAATAAAGCACAGGGAATCATATGGGCTGCCTCCTAGATTCCTTAATATCTGTTCTTTGTGTGTTTGGCAGATTCCTTAGCACTGACTTTTTAACAGATCACTGACTAGTACAGTAGTGCCCCAGTACTGCAGGACAGCAATTGTGGTACCCTTGTACAAGAGTGGGGGACAGGAGAAAACATGGGGAACTGCAGACATTTTAGCTTAATAACTGTGGCAAAGAAATTAATGAGAGATTCCATAAGAGAAGGCTGATAGGCCTTTTAGAGGACCATCATGAGTTCAACAGCAGGGGGAGTTGTCAGTCAAACTTTATGCAGTTTTATAATTGGGTTACAGGTGAACTTGACATGAGAATTCCAGTAGTCATGGTCTACCTGGACTTCAACAAGTCCTGTAACTATGACCCACACATGAGGCTGATAGGAAAACTGGAAGGGCTGGTAAGAGCAATACTGAAAAACCAAGTAGCTGCATGGTTTAGTGGTAGGACAAAGAGGGTTGAGGTAAGGGAGACAATGTGAGGAATTAAGAAAGTAACTGGTGGAGTTCCACATGAATTAATCCTGGGTCCAGTTCAATGAAGAGTGCCCGACAAAATGTCAATTAATAAATGTCATGGCTGAAAATCACAAAATACAACACCCTTTGAAGTAGTGTCCTCACCCCTTTACCCAAATGTATGCCCCAGATTGTGTTGATGGGCTTCATCTCCCATACCCCCTTACTATATACTACCAACTCCATTGACTGTCTAATTTGGGGAAGAGAAGAAAAACAGCCTTTTTCAATATGGTTTGGTTTATGGTTTTAGAACAGCAACATTTTATCTTCGCACTGTTATTCATATGTTTATAGGTGTATATTAAATTAATGACCACCCGAGCCTTTATAAGACTAGCCATGCATCCCAAATGAATCCAGCAAGTTATTGTACCTTAGAGGTTATCTGAGTGGTGTATGTAAACTAGGGCATGAATTTCAGGCTTCTCTGTGCATTAGAGACATAGGTGCTAGACCAGGGTGAATTTCTGATTTCCCATTCACTGGTTCTGGTTACACTTGAATAGGGTTAGCGAAGGGTTTTGCTTCACATAGATGGGACGCCTGTTCCAGACAAGGGAAATTCTCTGTGACATGTAACTGTCACTCCAACATGTTCTGTTTATGTTACAAGCAAGGTTTAAGTCCCTAGATCAAGTAGTTCTGATGCTACTAGTTTTGCAAAAGGTCCATTATGGAATCTAAGGAGTACAGAGATAGAGCTTTGAGGCAATGTGCATAGGACATGTTTTAATATATTGTATTTCTTTTTTTTTGTGAAAAAGCTCTGTGGATACTCCAGTTGCTGCATATACTTGGTCAGTTACATACCGAAGGGGGCACTGTACTTAATGATGGGTCTAGTGATGGCCAAAAACAGAAAGGGGGCACTGTACTTAATGATGGGTCTAGTGATGGCCAAAAACAGAGAGCCCAGCACAAGGGCTTCCTTAGATCTCGATGCCATGCCTTTGCTTATAAGTTATAAGTTGAGCAACATAGAAGGATTTCTTTCCTACCATGTTAGATACATGATGGTTGAAGGCCAGGTTACTATCCACATATGTCCTCAAATCCCTGACTACTGGGTATACTCTTTTGGGTGTTCTGTCAATGAGATAGTTTCCTTCGGTTGTGTTTTAAGCCATGGCTTTCGCCCCAGTCATTTTTCTGTATTAGTCCTTCCTGTAGGATGTTATTGGATGTCTTGGGGGATTCTATGACTGCTCAGAGTTTGCAGTCATCTGAAAATGTGGTCAACCAGAAGTCCTTGACATTGCTCTTGACTTCTGAGAAGTAAATATCAAAAAGGAGCAGAGCCATTACAGACACCTGAGGGACTCTGCTAGTGACTAGACTCTTTGTGAAGGTTTTCTCCCATGTCCTGACTTCTTGGGTCCTATCTGACAGCCAGCTGGCTATCTAGTATGTAACATAAGGGTTTATACATAATTCTGAGAGTTTATTTATAATGCCAGAGTGGGGTATTGTATCAAATGCCTAAGCCAGGTTAAGGTAGGCAGTATGCAGTGTTTTGCCCTCATCCACTGTCTTAGCGACCTTTTCAAAGATGTTCTCAAGGTTGAATAGACATGATCTGCCTTTGATAAAGCCAAAATAAATTGGATCCACTGTCTGGAGGTTTCCTGTGTTATTATTAATCATTTCCATTATATTTCTTTCCATGGCTTCCCCATATGAGACTGGTTAGGCTCTGTAGTTCCCAGGAACTGTTGGTGGACCACTCTTGTGCAGAGGGATGACTGTTGCAGTCCTCCATTTGCATGGCACAAAACTTGTCTGGAGGTTATGGTTAAATAGTGACTCCATTGGCCCTGATAGGTCATGTTTCTGACTATTTTGTAGACATTATGGTATACTGTCATAGCCCATTGATGCTGTGTTCTTGGCCTTAAACAGCACGTCTGGGACCTGCTTCCTAGTGATAGTTGAAGAGTTATGTTTGATGGTATTTCCTAGTAGGTATATGGGGTAGTGAGGGGGGGTGTTGGAGATAAACTTGTCAGCCAGTAGATTTGCTATGTCTCCTGACTCCATGAATGTGACTCCAGTTATAAACAGTTCTACACACCGTTGTGTCCTGCTTTTGAGGTTTAGGATATAGCTGAAGAAAGCCTAGTGGTTGTCCTTGGCCTGGGAAGTGATCTTTACCTCAAAATTGGCTTTGGTAGACTTAATTTACTCTCTTGGTTGTCTGTTTAGCTTTATAAGAGAGTTTCATGTTGACAGGTGTTGCACTTCCTAACTTTAGCTGACTTTTTTTCTGTTTTTTTACAACATGTTTATGTTTGGATTCCACCAGGGTGGTTTGTTTTTTGAGATTGTTATGGGCTTATTTTTGGTAGGTACAGAAGTCTGTGCATCTATTAAAATGATTACACAGGGTTTCTGTGAACAATTCCGCAAAGGCTGTTGTGTTCTCCCAGTTTGGAGGGGCTTGAAAATCTGCAGGTTATTATTTAATAATAGGAAGTTTACCTTAGAAAACTTCCTAATGGTTATAGGTTTGCTAGGGTTACAAAAGTGATTTTTATTTTGAAGAAATGGTTTTAAGGACTGACATTACAAGACAAGACACCACACCGGGGGGAGGCAGGGGGCAACATTATCCCTTATTTGTGAGTATCAGGTTCAATAAGTTTGCACCTCCAGTGGGTGCATGAATTATGTGGTCCAGGTTGCTTGTGCTTATAAAGTCCAGGAATTTCTTGGCCTGTAAGTTTTGGGTCATGTATAAGTCCCAGTTTATGGTAGGGTATTTAAAATCATCCATCAACCTTGTTGAATTAGAGAAACTAGTAATCAAAATAAGGAAGCAATTTCAGGTGATTTCAATTACATTGCAAATGACTGGGATAATTACATTTCCAGTGGTAAATACACCAAATGCTCCCTTAATTTAATTGACATTAATTACCTTGGACAACTGTTAAAACATCAGCTGGAAAAGCACTTGATATTGATTCTCCTAGCATACTAGGTGGTCTGCTCACCTCCTCCCATGACTATTTCCCTTCTTGAATCTAACCGTGTTAGAGTAGCATTTTCCTATCAAAACAAAACCTTATCTCATATTTAGGATTCCTCCAGAGGTGACTACCATGAAATTAATGATGTCCTTACTAACACTAATTGGTATCAGACCATAAATGTCCCTAATATGACAGACACGGAAAGATTCTGTAAAGTCTGTAATTTCCTGAATAGCTGCACCATGAGCCACGTTCCCATTGGACACAAATGTCATGGGAGATTTAAGAACAAACCTTTTTGGTGGAACTATAGAATAAAATCTGATTGGAAGAAAGGGTTCTAAATAGCCCACAAATTGTAACCAACTTCAAAAATTAAACAAAAGACCAAAAACTACTAATAAGGACAACCCTCTCAGTCAAGGACTTCTATGATCATAAGCTTTCAAACACAATAAAATAAAATGTCAGGCTGTCTTACAACTATGTAAGAAAATTTAAGAAGTTATACTTAGGACTGTGGTACCACTGAAATCAATGGTGCAATATACTGTGAACCAAAAGACATAATGAATGTCTTAGCAAATAAATTTTGCTCCAATTTAAGAGCTTTCACAAGTAACACTACTAGTATACTTGGATTAAAGGGTGACATCTATCACACAATTATATTGCATCTCCAAATAGAAGCAACCTTGGGTAAAAATCAAGAACATCAGTTACATGTGCTCCATTAATATCACTAGAAGTTTCCTCAGTGCTATAAAATGCAATCTAGTCAACCCCCTTCACATATAGTCAACCGAAAGCCTTTCTCCCAGCAGGCCACAGTGGTCCTTATCCAAAATGAAGGACCTACAGATGACACTGTTAACTACAAATCCATCAGTCTCACATGTATCTATGCAAGGTTATGAAGAAAGGCATTATGGGCCTTGTTCAAAGGGACACGGGAAATTTCTTGCTTTTAAATTTGAACCAGTACATTTTGTTAAGGGAAAGTCATGCATATTAAATCTGGTTACTTTTTTGAGGAATTTATAGCTGCCTATAGTGTTAAATGTACTCACAGCCTACCTTGACACTGTGATGGCCTTCAAAATTAGTCTCATGAAGGAATTATAAATGAAACAATAAGCATGAGCTCATTGTGTACATGGTACTTTTGGATTGACAGTTGATTTTCAGAAGACCTCAGGTTTCAAAGGTGGGAAGTCAACTCTCGTCACCAGTAGAAGTTACCAGTAAGGTGCCACAGGGCTCAGTTCTTGTGTCACATCTATTCAGCATTTTCTTTTTAGATCATCCAGTTGATAACAGCAAGTTCTGGCTCAATAAATCTGCCAACTGTAAAATGGGTAAAGTTCCCCCAAGCAATAAGACACTAATTCTCCATAAAGGGTTTTATACAACATATTTCTAAAGCAAATGTAATGGTTTGGCCTTCAAATTTGAGAAATGTAGTATAGTGGCATTTGCAAAGCAGACAGTCCTGCCACAAACTCAAACAAGAGAAAAACAGCTGTGGAGATTTTTGAAGAAATCAGCCATGGCAAACACGTAAATAAAATTTCTGCTTAATTAGTACAAACAGGATTCTTTAGCACATACACAGCACTGTGCCTAATGACCACTAGGTGGTTCTACAACTGCTTTTAGCACCTTCTATTTATCCACAACCCCTTTTTCCCATATGGAGTCAGGTATCACTTTAACAGTGACAATCATCTATTCTAGAGTCAAAGTTTACACCATAGGGTGGCTAGCCCTGCCATGGTAGCTCTTCCACACCACACACTCACACCTCTGGCCAATTTAGAGTGTCCAATCCACCTACTGCATGTCTTTGGAATGTGGGAGATAACCAGAACACCCAGAGTGGACCCACATGAACTCAGGGAGGACATACAGACTCCACACAGAAGGAATCTAAGCAGAGAATTGAACCAGGGACTCTCTTGCTGTGAAGCGACAACACCATCTACTGCACCACCATATACATCAAAGCAGATGTTGTTGTAAACTTGATGGAATTTGAGAGGAATACCTGCCTTAGATCATTTCTAATGGTGTCAAGGATCATGATCCCAGCTAGTTTAGACTTTTAGAAGATCTTAAAGACTATGATAAAAGAACACACTGCGAGCATACCTCTCAAACTGCAGACACTAAAAATAGGAACAATGGCCCTTAAAAATCTGAACATCTAATGAATAGAAAATTTAAATATCAAATAGCATATAATTCTTCCTGCTTCCAGTAGGAATGTGGAATATTACTCGGAAGCACATGTTAAAAAAGAGTGCAACAAACATACGGAAAAATATAAGCTGATTATCAAAGTAAAGTAATGTCTTTCGGCTTTTCCCTGTTAGGGGTTGCCACAGCAGAACTCCGGTCTGCTTATGATTGGCAGTGGATTTTTTTACGGTGCCGAATTGCCAGCCTGATGCCCAACCTTCAAAGAAGGCACACCCATTCACGCACGCACCTACCTGCATGTCTTTATACGTTACTCGACCACAGGGAGGGCATGCAGACTCCACACAGAAGGCACTCCAGCCAAGAATCGAATGGGAGAACCTCTTGCTGTGAGACGACTATCAAAGTGAAGGTGTAAAATCTCTAGACTTTAACTGTATTGCAAAATTCAAAATTCTACCACACAGGGTCTTTTATTTTTGCTTCAGAAAAAGGGAAATGTAAAATATATGCCTTCTTTGTTTAAATTATTATTGTTGTCATAAATTATAGTATGTTAGTCATGTAAGGTGTTTTTCCTGTGCACTTGACAACTTCAAAATCACGTGATGAGGGGATTGAGAACATTGTGTGAAAGGGTAAATTAAGCCTGAGAATAGGAATGTTCCTCCAAAACAGGGAGAGTTGAGAGGTTCTGACTGCAAGTCATGTGCTCCAGAAGAAGTGTGAATTTGAGTGCAAATGCTGCAGAAAGGGTTGAGCACAGTAGCTGTGAGATGTGTAAGTGAACAAAACAATAAATATACAGCAAAAATCCAGCTAATTTCTCTTACCTACTGGTAATGGCTTCGGCCCTGCAAATTCTAAGAAGGGGACTCTCTCATAAATGGGGCCTCGTTTGCATCGTTCAATGTCTCCATCATTCAGGATCATGTCAACAATTTCACTGATCCATGTTGTGCCTGAAATGAAAGAAAAGCAGATGTATCTGATGACATCTATGTACACTTGTTTCTCAAATAATTCTCCTTGAACTAGCACAAATTTGTCTAGAACTTTGTCAAGAAGTTTATCACAGCACTAATCTTCCTCTGACATCGAGTCTGTGTGACCGTGCAGTATGCCAAGTTTATTTTATGTTTCAAAATAAATATGCACTACATGAGATTCCTGAGTTTCAGTGAAACTAGCAACAGTACCTAAACTTTAATGTCACGCAACTTAACAGGCCGAAAGTAATAATAATTTCTAAAAGCCATTCAAATAATCATAATTTCTAAAAGCCATTTAAACAGTCAAGTGCTATTTGTTACTTTTCCTAATATAGGCACTGTGAATTCATTAAGCTTACAGCGTAGGACTGATACAGTGTTAAGTACCTAATTTTTTCGAAAACCCTGAGAGTCTGATGGCTTATGGAGGCAAAGAATTAAAAAAAAAAACAGTGAAACACTTTGCTCTGTGGGGAGTGTGTTATTAGAATTTCCTGACTGACTAATGCAGGCAACCAACTAGGCCTGAGAAAGCCAAGAACAAGTCAGACAATGGGACTACCAGCACGGAACAAAAGGTATTCTGGGTATGAGGCAAGTGGAAGCAACTGGCATTTTCACTTTCTGTTCCATAAAGGAAGTAATGCTTAAAATCTCAACTACCGCATGGTCAGCAAAGGGTACAAGATATTCTGCATTTATGTTAAGTCTAAATTGCTTCTTCAGTACTCTTGAAAGGCTGTGTATGATGTTTCCTATTACCTTTTCCAAAATGTTGGATATGCTGTGCAGGTACAGGCTCTTGGCTCTTTGTTTTTTGGTTGTGCATTAGACTTTTTGGTTTCTGAACAGACAGGCACACCACATTACTCAAAGCATTTGAATGCAGCTTTCAGCTATATGTGAGATGGTTCTTGCAAGGTCTTGCCTGACAACAGTATGCAACACCAGTTGGGCTCCAAGCTGTATTTTCTTTTATTGTTCTTAACTGAAAAATGCATCACTACAACACACAATTAGCTGAAGTCTCCAACTGTTACTTGCATTATCCTGTGTATACATTTCTATAAAACATGCAAAAATGTCCCTAGGTTAAATGTATTGCACACAATATACTGGATCAAATGGACTTTGGTTCCTGACTAAATTTAATGGTGAATGCATCTATCTCTAATAACATTAACAGGAAGATAATTTCCAGGAATGTATTTAGGCTGGCCTTAATGCACAGCTAATGACTTAATTGTTTCTTTTTAACATAGTTAATGCTTAAAAGAAATATTAACTTCTTGTGCAATTAGAATGCACATCTTAAGGTTAACTACCTTTTTTCAGTACTTACTGTTTTTTTTTTGGTGGGGGCTATTTTTGTTATTGAAGTTCCCCCTCCATAATATGTTTGGCAGTTATTGTATTATTGCTCTCTGACTGCTTATTCCAAGGTGAGATGGTATGTTGTTTGTTGAGCTTGCATTATTTACTCCTTTTTATGTTATCAAATAAATTGTGATGTAAAAAATGGTGCAAATTGTATGCTATGTGCAAACTACATTGAAAGAAAGGGTAAACATTGTTAATTAGGTTTAGTTAATATAGTTATTCACCTGGCTGGACTAAAGGTTGTAAAACTGAAATGGGGACACAAGTTGTAATTTTACTAATGGATTTATATGGAATGTATGTGTATCTGTCTCTTCCCTAACTTTGTTTATGATTAATTAGCAAAGATCAAAGGAAATGCAGACTGCAGTGAAAAGTTGGTTCACCGGATTTACCTGTTTCAACAAAATTAAATAAATAAATGACATTAAAAGATATGTAAATGGAAGAGGTGAACAGGAGAAGGTGACTGTCTCATTATCTGCAACTGTAACCTTGTTACCAAACAACTGGGAGCTACTGAAAGTGCCCTGCAGGGGTTCAAAACTCATTCCAGCTGTGATGAAAGGAGGTACTGCCAGCAGAGCTAGCTGGAATTTTGTAAATAAGTATATGTCATTTGTGAATATCAACATGATTTATATAAGATATTTGTGTTACAAATGTATTAGAATTGTATGTCATTTGTATATCAAACTGATTTGTACAGAAATGTGCATTGAAAACGTATTTTGTAAAGTGATTGAATTTGGACTGTATCCACTGTGTGCCTGCTACAGAGAACAGAAATGTACATGCACTATAATAACTGTTTAGATGTATGTTTTAACAGAGGAAACCAGAGGGTTAACTTCAGTCTAGCAAACTTAAGAAAAATATCTGAAATTAAATAATTTTATAGGCTAGGCCATAAAGATGCTATCTCACAGTTGTCAAGGCAGCCAGAGACATAAAGTCTGTACTAGGAAGCTTTCTGTATTGTCTTTGGGGTGAACTAATTGCCACTTAGGAAGAGTGGAAGTGTCTAGTTGTTTTATGACCAGCAGAAGCTCAACAGATCTGAGCAAAAACCCTTGTGTGTGTATTTTTTTATGGGTAGGTGCTAAATACTTCTAGCTGCAAGCAATGGGGGTTTTGCATGGGAACTAGAAGTCAGATGACCAGAAATTATGTCATTCTGCAAGCTATCCCAGCAGTAATATTTTAGATATTATTTTGGGAAGTCTCTTAGTGAGACATAGCATTCTGCATTCTGTCTTTGACCTGACAAAGAGAAGAACCATTCACTACATCATCTGCCTTGCTCTATTAAGAAAGATATTAGGGTATAGTAATTCTCTTAGATACAGTTAGGAATATAGTGATGCTTAATTTAGATATTGTTTTTCTGTATTTATCTGAGCCTGTCCTGCAATGCTATTTTAAAATATTTCCTGTGTTTTGAACTGTGATGTGACTGTGAATATATACTTAGTATTTTCCTGTTCTTTTATTATTTATTATTAAATATATTTGAAACCTTTCATTGTGGCTGATCTTTGTGGAGATATTTAAGTTTTGAGAGTATTTGCATATTTATTTGGTGGCACTGTGTAGGCCACTCCTAATAGCCTTGCTCTTGGTCAAACTACCATTTGTATTAATATTAATATTATACAGTAAGATTGGACACCCTTTGTTAAAGACCTTAAAGTAGTGGATGAGGTGTTCTGAAGGCATTGGCAACTACCTTATAGTCTGGCCAAAAGGGGGCATAGCTAGTAAACCTGTGCCACCTTTTCACGTGTGTGTGTGTGTGTGTGTGTGTGTGTGTGTGTGTGTGTGTATATGTGCATGTGTGCACTTGTGCGCGTGTGTGTGTCTGTGTGTGTGTATGTGCATGTGTGCGCACATGTGTGTGTGTGTGTGTGTGTGTGTGTGTGTGTGTGTGTGTGTGTGTGTGTGTGTGTGTGTGTGTGTGTGTGTGTGTGTGTGTGTCTACTTGGGCAGGGACACGAAGCACTGGTTGGACAGAGAGAGCGTTAGAGGACTTGGCATGGAACCTGGCTAAGGACTCAACTCTATAGATGTGCCAGTGGGAAGTCTTATTGTGGGATCTGGAGTAAGAGAGAGGAACCAGCCCTGGAACTACTGTGTTTCGTGTGTGTGTGCTCTTAATGGAAATTGCAGAGAGCTGCATCTGGAAATATTGTGTGTGTACCTGTTACCATCCCAGTGAATGCCCCCCCCCCCACAAGTACCAGTGGTGAGGATTGAGGCTCCTTGATTACTGTCCCAGAGGTGGGATATCCATGTCACATACTGCTTTGCAGTGGTGGGTCACCATATATTGGTTGGCAGTGGTGGGATCACCACATCTCATATTGAGATTCAGTGGTGAGGATATTGAACTCCTGTAGCCTGTAAACACTTGTCACTAAAAGTGTGCATTCTCTCAAAAGCCACATGGTAGACATTCAGAGTTTCATATCACAAAACTTTTATTTATTTTTTTGTTAGCCGAGTTGGTCAGGGAGAGCAGGCAAAGATGTCAGCAGAGGATTATGGCAAGCTGACAAGAAGTCAGTTGGCTGAGATGTACCAAGCCAAAGGACATGTGCATGCCAACCTGACTAAAGGGGAAATGATTGCAGCCTTAGTCACAGCTGCATCACAGACCAGCAACCAGGAAGACAACCAGACTGGCCTTGGTGGTGTACAACTCTCAGAAAATGGACAGTTCAACTTTGCCTCAGAGGACGTAAAAATCCATCTAGAGTTAGAGACTTGAACTGGATGCCAAACATTTGGAACTAGAATCAACAGAGAGATGTCAACGTCTGGAAGCTGAAGAAAAGGAGAAACAGATGGAATTAGAAACAGCAGAGAGACTGAGACATTTGGAAGATGAAGAAAATGAGAGGCAGAGGCAACATGAAAAGGAAATGCTGACTCTTCACCAGGGTCATGGAGGTAATGGGCAAGGGAGTAACCAAACCCCAGAAGCAATAAGGGTCAGTAAATGTCTTCCACAATTTACAGAGGGTGAAAATTTTGATAGTTTTAGTCATATGTTTGAAAGGGTATGTAAACAATATAATGTTGGCCAAGGGTGCTAGGTACATTTCCTGACCCCCTTACTCCATGGTAAAGCTGTAACTGCTGTTTCTAAATTAACTGATACTTGATTGCTTAAATTATAATACACAAAATGAAAAACCAAACGAAAAAACCAAGAATGAAAAAACACAGCCCAGCAGTTCAGGACCCGTAATTAGCAGCTACTTAAACCAAGTTATTCCAAATAAGGAAAAATTACTGGCAATGGCCAAACGGTCTTTGAAACAAACAGTCTTTATTGAAACAAAATACTCCAAGCGCTTTCACCCGTGTATTATCGGGATTTTTCAAGGAAAATCACTCAGCAACATTTTGCGCTCCTTTAAATAAATTCATATTGATCACATGTTAAAATTAATTAATTAATTAATGAATAATCATTACATCTTAAAGAAAACAAGTATGTGTATCAAAGTATTGCATTTGATTTCAAATTCTCTATTACTTTCATCAAAGCATCTTTGAAAAAAATCATTTCTATGTACTCAGACTCGTATAAACTATTAATAACTTAAAAGAATAATTCATTAAGTGCTTATTTCATAATTTGATGTATAGAAAACTCTTTAGATGTTAAAATGTATGAAAACATAGTAATAAATAGAAATTAATATAAAATCTAACCTATATATGACCTTTGGCCGCTGCCAGTAATTTTTCCTTGTTTGGAATAAGTTGGTTTAAGTAGCTGCTAATTACGGGTCCTGAACTGCTGGGCTGTGTTTTTTCATTCTAAATTATAATACAGTTAAAATTGTTTATAGGAATGCTTTAAGTTAACACCTGAAGCTTATAGAAAAAAAGTTTTGTGAGCATAGACACAAGACAGATGAAAGTGTGTGTGTTTATTTTGCTGAACTAAGCACTTATTTTCATAGGTGGATGAGTACGTGTCAGGTCATCACTTTTGAAGGGTTGCGGACCTTTTGGTGAGGGAAAAACCTTAGCACTTTGCCTGAGGACATGAGGATCTGGGTTGTCAGATAGGGGATGCAACACTGCAGATGAGTTGGGGACAACGGAGAGACATGCCTAGCAATCAGGACATCATTGCAAAGGAAAGGGATACCCAGTGCTGCAAATGGGTATAAGATAACCCATGGTGGGCAGCCTAAACCACCCCAACAGAGTCCACCAGTGTCAGGGGAAGCCACATGTTCAGCTATATGACCAGGATCTAGGGTTAAATGCTTTAAATGTAACCAGTGGGATCATGTAGCCTATGGTTGTCCACAGAGACAAGGTGGGGAACAAACATTAGGGGAGCCAGCAAGTGGGAATAACAGAATGCCAGTGGTAAGTTGACTGGAGACAACAAGGGTACCAAACTACCACAAGAGGTTATATCCTATCTTAGTAGATGGGAAACAGGCCACTGCTAAGAGAGACACAGCCTTTAACCTAACCATTGTGAAGCCTTTAATGGTTAAAGAGGAGCACTACTTGCTTGGGCAGTCTACTTCAGTCAGAGCTTTAGGAGAGACCCCATTCCAAATACCTTTGGCTAGGGTTCACCTTGGCTGAGAGGGTGGCAAAGGAAGGAAGCAAGTAGGTGTGTTTGAGGATATCCCTGCAGATGTCCTAGTTCATAGGTTCATAGGTTAGTACTAGGCTAACTGCCCTAGTGAGCCATTTTAAGCCTAGCCAATTATCCCTTGTGAGATTCAAACCTTGCACCTTGTGTTTGTAAGGCAGCACCTTAACCATTAGGCCACCCTCCCAACCCACCACACAGGTATATGTTATTCACATAGATTATTACATTGCCTCACCTTTTAGCCCACCCTCAGGGTTTGAATCTCACAAGGGATAACAGGGAATGAGTTTGATAATGCAGTACCTTGTGCACATGCAGTTACACACAGTCAGGCTTGGAGACAGGCCTGTGGGTCTGGTAACCTGGGGGACACAGACAGGCCACGCACTTGAACCCAGGACTGGTGAGGTGGCTACTTCAGGGAGGGAGCTACCCTGTAGCAGTGAGACTGAAGGTGAGCCACAGCTGCTAGTGGGTACTGATTTCCCTTGGACAGAGTGACTGCAAGGGCACAGGGGAGTAGCAGTACCCAGGCTGACAATGAGGCACTGCTGTCAGAGGATACCAGACTTCCTGTGGAACGGGAGCTGGGAGGGGTTACAAAGACAGAGTTGAGACAGGCTCAGCTCTCAGACCCTACATTACAAGGCTTGAGGGAGGTAGCCAGGGAGGCACCTGATTTGCAAGGAAAGGGGGAATCTGTATACTGGCACAAAGGGTTACTGTATAGAGAGTGGACCCCTGAGGGTGGGCTAAAAGGTGAGGCAATGTAATAATTTATGTGAATAACATATACCTGTGTGTGTAAATATCACTAAACAAGTCTGAATTATGTGATAAACTCTCTGTAACATTTTACACTGTATTTACACCTGTTTGTACTTTTGAAGCTTTTCTCCCCAGGCCTCTGCTGAAAATGGATCTGTGTCCAGTTGGACTTTCCCGGTTAACAAATGTAAAATAAAACAAATAATTAAATTGGTAATATAGCAGTTGGTAGTGCTCAGAGCCTACTGTCTAGCACTTCTAGCCATAGCCCATGACATTCCCTCTGCAGGTCATATGGGCATAAAGAGTACCAAGAAATGTATTACGCAGAACGTTTATTGGCCTGGGATTTCCAGGGATGTACCAGGGTACTGCAGGACCTGCGAGCAGTGCCAAAAGTTAGGCAAGGCAGTAGACAAGGTGAAAGTTCCTTTGATGCCTTTGCCTGTTACTGAGGAGACATTTCTTAGGGTAGATATGGATATCGTGGGGCTTCTGAGTACCCCAAGTCCCACAGGAAAGAAGTATATCCTAGTGGTAGTAGATTATGCTTCCACTGTCCAAAAGAAATACTGATTGACAGAGGTGCCAATTTCATATCAGACCTACTGGCTTGTCTGTGGAAGCACTGTGGGGGGAGCACCTAAGGACCACCCACTACCATCCCCAGACTAATGGTCTTATGGAGAGGTTAAAGTCTACACCAAAGACCATGTTACAGGCATTTGCAAACCAGTTTAATAGGGAGTGGGACAAATATTTGCCCTATCTTTTGCTTGCTTACAGATAGGTGCCCCAGGAATCCACAGGTTTTCACCCTTTGAGTTGCTGTATGGGCATAGGGTGAGGGGACCTCTAGATTTCATTCGTGATGAGTGGGAGGGTGAGTGTGAATCCCACAAGGAGTCTGTTGTAGCATATGTCCTAAACCTCAGGACAAGGCTCAGGAAACTCATGGGCTTGGCCCAGGATAACCTGGCAGAAGCCCAATAGAAGAAAAAAGGTCTGGTATGACAGGAATGCTCGAGCTAGAGAGTATGCTGCAGGGCATCAGGTTATGGTTCTCATTCTTGTCAGACATAAAAAGCTGCAGGCAGCTTGGGAGGGACCGTTCAAAATGGTAAGGTAGGTCAGTGATGTTAACTACATGGCAAAACTGCTAGGCAGGAGGCAGGGGCACAAACTGTACCATGTTAACATGACGAAACCTTACCATGATAGGAAGGCCCTGGTGCTAAGTATTTGTAGTAGGAGGCAGGAGGAGTCTGAGGGGAGTCTATGGCTACAGGGAGCCAGCCAGCAAAATCCCAAATTACTATGGTGGAGCCTAGGATTGCAGGCATATAATATGACAGTGCAGCACTGTAAAGGGGTCAGCAATACAAAGGCATCTGGGATCTCAAGACAGGGTATGGGATAATTTATTCCCAGATAGGCTCATCTCTCTCCAGCAGTGTTTCTCAAGGGTCACTTGAAAAACAAGCTTGAGCCTTTGGGGAAGGGTAGAAGTGTGACAAAGGGAGATACTGCCAGTGCAGCTATTTGGAATTTTGTAAATAATTATATGTAATTTGTGAATATCAACACGATGTATGTAGGATGCTTGTGTTACAACTGTATTAGAATTTTATGTCATGTGTATATCAAACTGGTCTGTACAAACGTGTGTTAAAAAGGTATTTTATAAAGTGCCTGCACTTAAAATGTAACCACAGTGTGCCTTGCTGCAAGAGAACAGAACTGTACATGCACTATTGTAAGTGTTTAAATGTATATATTTTAACTGGAATACAGGAGGTTAACTTCAGAAAAACAGCTGAAATTAAATTACTTTATGGCTACGCAATAAAAGA
This sequence comes from Protopterus annectens, assembly GCF_019279795.1. NCBI lineage: Eukaryota > Metazoa > Chordata > Ceratodontiformes > Protopteridae > Protopterus > Protopterus annectens. The sequence continues at coordinate 1,600,241,691 of NC_056744.1, read as the reverse complement.
TGCATCTTTCACTTTTCAATGAGCTAGAGACATAATGTCTGTGCTGAGAAGCTTTCTGTATTGTCTTCAGAGTGAACTAATTACTACATCTGAAAGTATGAATGAATACAATTGTTTTATGACTTCTAGCATCTGCCAAAGATCTGAGATCTATGTATTTTCACAGATAGATGCTAAATACAGTCAGATTTCAACAGTGGGGGGGGGGGGGGTCACCTGGGATAGAAGTGGTATTGCTAGATAATAGGATATCTGTAGATTTTACATATTTTTTTGAATGTGGATAAACTAACCATGGCAGTTATTTTTGGTATTCCAAACATTCATAAATATGTTTTTTCCCCATCGTATAGACCCATTGTTTCAGCTTGCAACTCCAAGACTCGCCCATTAGCAGTATGTATCGATAAACTTTTAAAACCCTTGTTTTCACAGGAACCCCATTTAATAAAGGATTTCTTGGATTTCCTAGGTAGATTAACTGTTGAAGTTTGCAAAAAAGGCTTTGGATTATTAACCGTTGATGTGGTTGATTTATTTAATTCTATCCCTAGGGAGGAGGGCCGATCCCTGTTTTTTGGATAGATTAATTGAATGTGATTTTTTTTTAACTGGAGAAGACATTAGTTTTTTTATTGGATTTTGCTACTCTAGTTTTAGAAAATAATTTCATTTATTTTGAAGAAGAAATTTTTAGGCAGGCTAAAGACATTGCTATGGGTGCAGCCTGTGCCTCCATATATGCCAATGCAGCTGTTTTGGTTTTGGGAGAAAAACAAGGATTTTACCTCTAAATGTATATATATATATATATATATATATATATATATATATATATATATATATATATACATATATATAATTTGATAAAAGGCCAGGGCATTAAGATAGGTAGGATGACATCTGTAAGAGAAGATTTAGAAGTGGAAATGAATTCCTTAACCTTAATGTTTTTGAGAGGGGATACCCAGAAGTTATGGAGGGTGATACTCTGGGATATTAAATACAAACCATTTTTGGGGAAGGGCCCCCTTACGGCATGAAGAATCTAAACTTCATGAGTCAAGTAATAGTGTTAAGTTTAGGAGGGCATATGTGGGGGGCATGTAGTGGTAATTCTAGGGACATTAAAACATTATTATATTAGAAGTAACTGGAAGTTTTTAAAGGGGACTGATAAATTAGATAGAATTATAGGGGATGTGCCCCTTTTTGTTAATAAGACCATGGTTGCTTTTAAAAAAGTTACTGGAGAGATGTAATGGTCAAATAAGTAGAAAAGAAAATCGGGAACCAGCATTAAAATGTAGGTCCTGTAATCAGTGTTCATATATTTTAGAGAAGAAATTCATATTAAAAAAATAGGGTAAATTCTAAGGTTAAATTTAAAAGTGGAAATTGTGGTACAGCAGGATTTGTGTGTCTGGCTACATGTTCAGGATGCAACAATTTTTATGTGGGGAAAACTGAAAGCATGTTTAGAAAAAGACTTTATGAACATAATTATGATATTACGAGGAAGAATCCTAATAATGACTAGGGAAAACATGTGGAAGTATGCATCACTTATAACACAAATTGTTGGGGATTGTAGATATTGTAGGAAAAAAATCCCAGAGAAAGTGAGTGGGAAAATCTATTGGAATATAAAGAATTAATCTGGTATCTTAGATTGAATGCTGCAGTATTACCCATGCTTAATGATAATATTTGTGTTTAGTCAGTGCTTAGAATAAGAGCAGCTAGACTATGAAGTAACCATTTTTGGTTAGTAACTCCACAAAACATTTTTTTTTGGTCAGCTTTTCTAGACAGTTGTTTTGTTTAATATTATTGATTCACTTTTGAGTGTAGTATGTTTTCAATATTTTAGTTCAACGTTTCACTTTTTTCTTTATTCTGGAGTTTTTCTTCATTCTGAAATAAACTTGCCATTTTGATTTACTTAGCTGGATAAATATTTTAATAGTGATATTTATAACTAACCAATTTACACATTCCACTACAAATATATCCTTGGCACATGTAGTTTTAAATGTCATTTATTACTAATAGATTAATTACATTAGTAATTTAGTACTGTATTTTTTAATTTCTTAGTTATATAACTTTTTTAATTCAGTCTTTCAACTGCTTTTAGTTATTTTCTTAATTGGTTTGCATATTTAAGGAAGAGATGTAATGGCTGGAGTCATACTGATGACGTCCCCAGTGAGGGACAAAAGTGCTTAAATAATTTCTTGTTCAAAAAAAAGGCTTTATTTAATTGTTCTCAACTATATTCCCATTTTTTAGCACTCAGTTCTTGTTTATTGGTTTGTTTTGAGTGCTTTTCTGTTACTGTGTTGTTCGCAGCAGACTGTACTGCCACCTGTATTGTACGCATTACATATAATTGCTTTTGCTTTTTTTACTCTCTCTTTATCACTGTCTTTTTTCCTTTGTGGTTTTGTTTTCCTCTGTTTACACTCATATTTTATGCAGTGACAGCTGTGACAGGTCATGTGGTGTGGCAGCAGCCACTACACTATGCACCTGCTTTGCCATCATCGGATAGATTCTCAGCATTCTCCAGGCCAACCGCTCTACAGTATGATGTAGGTCATTCAGTAGGGTGCAATCTGGGTTTGCTTACTGTTATCCTCTGTTGATCTCTCTCTCTAGAAAGGAGAGAAGGCTTTCCCATCCAAGAGCATAACTGGCCAAAGGTAAAAAGTCTGGTGATGGGTCTTTCCTTTATGTTCCCCTCCCCATTTGTGTCAGCACCACCCCTGTCTGTGTCTTTTGTGTTGCTTGTTTTCCTGCCCCTGCTGCCATCTCTACACTCTCTTTTCGGTTCACTCCTTCCTTGTGCTACCTTCCCCCTCTACTCTTCTTGAAACTACAAAAACTAGGCACATGCCCAAAAAGTATGCCATTGCCTCCCCACCTTAATATCACTCTTGCTTTCCCCTTACCTTCTCTTGATTTTTCTGTCTGCTCCTTCTTTTTGCCTGTCCTATCCACCCATTTAATTCCCCTTTATAATATATAGTAGGGACTTTGCTGTGCAGCCCTTAGCTCGGCTGTCAACTGTGCATGTAGTGGCATGTCATTGTGTAGGTGAACATGCACTGTTGTGAACACGTTACATACACACTACTGCATTCACGAGGTCATATGTCTATTCCAGTCATATCTTTCAACCTCTTAGAGCAAGAAATCTGAATAAAGCCATCAAAAATGGGGGGACAAAGGCCCCAAAATAGGGAAACGTTTTGTATATTGCTCTTATAAACTTAGTAAAATTATATAATGGCAGATTGTGCATTAGCATGAATTTTCTGAAAGGTATGAAGTCTGAAATGCAAATGTCTGTCATTATATTTTGACTTCAACCCTCACTGATTTGCTAAAGATTTGCCAGAAAAAAATCACAATTTTATGAGAAACAGACTAAAAATATGAGGCAAAAATCTGGACATTCTGTGAAAATCTGTACAGTTGAGAGGTATGACCTGTCCTAGTCATTGAATAACCTATTGTGTTTGTATCAGTGAATTGCCCATTTCTTCTGACACCACTGCGTAAAACTGCTCCTACTTCATAGATGATCAGTGTTGGCCCACATTGCGCTACTTTGAATTTGCTCTTTGGCCATTATGTGCCAGAATAAGTGTTTTTTTTGTTTTGTTTTTTTTCTGAATCCTGCACAGTCTCTTTCAGTAGGTCTATCTTTCTCATTGTCCCATTCAATAGGTCTCTCTTCTGGATTCATATAACAGGAACAATCTCCTGCTTTCTCTTATTGTCTTCTTGGCCTTTATTCACTCTGCTGTCTCTCCTCCAGAGGTGGCTGTCCTGAAAATCAAATGTCTTTTCAAGAAGGACAATCAACACTCTCCAAATGGGCTTACTTTAGCCCTCATTTTATACAGCATTGTTTCATTATACAAACACACTGTAGCTGAGCAAAGTTTTCATCTGGTCTTAAAGCAAAATTCTCAGTCTAAAGAAGTAGCAGCATTTATCTGGCTAGTACAGCAAAGGTTTTGCTCTGTTTTAAAGAAACACCTTTATTTACCTTATATGCTTAAAGGAAACACTGCTAAT
>NC_056744.1:1599980099-1600235099 GCF_019279795.1 Protopterus annectens | reverse complement strand
GCATTTTAGTTTAGTTGTACATCAATGTTTAGTGTTGATGTACAACTAAACAAACTATTGCTGAGATTGTGGTACAGTGGGGATAAGGGAATATTCCCTTTTCCCCACTGTAGTTCAATCTCAAAGTGAGAATATTAAAGTATGGGGGGTTGGGGGTGCAGCCCCCCCTTGTGGGGGATGGGGGGTGCAGGCCCCCTGCATAATTGTGTTTAGTGTGTTTTTTGTTTTGTTTTTTTTTTTTATTTAGGTTTTTACACACACACACACACACACACACACACACACACACACACACACACACACACACACACACATATACATACACACACATGTACGCAAACACACTCATAGATGTGTGAGTATGTGTACCACAAGCACTAGCAGTCTGATACAAAGACATAGATTTGCTGATAACTTTTTATCATGTCCAGATCATTTACATGTAGCATACAAGACCACGGTCTTCATCCTTAGGTGAAGAAGAAGAAGGGGTTATCACTGGACATGGCAACAAGGGGACAAAATTAATTTATGTATAGAATACTCCAGCGAACAGAGCTTGCGAGGTCTGATAACAATACAGCCTTTGGGGGGATGAAGAGGATGGTGAAATCTCATTTTTTTCTGATACTAGGGAGGGATGTTCTATAAATGTGACACATTCTTAAATAGCCCATTTAAGGACCCCTTTTTTAAGTGACTTAGTAATACATGTGTGTTGGGGCTCTTTGCAGATTGTTTTGCAGTACATAGATTCATAGTTTCATAGATTGTTACTAGAATAATGCCCTGGGGACTTTTCTAAGTCTAGCCATGTTTTTCCTAAAGAATAACAATGTCCTGTCTCTGAATAGGACTTTGAGATCCAGGCATTTATAAGCTACCTCTGTCCATAAGGGACATGGGTGGCAGGCCTGGTGTAAATTGCCTTCTCCCCATCCACCACAAAGCTACTGATCTGGTAGTGTTGATTTTGACAGTAATATATGCATGTTCCGTACACTGTGCATACACAGTATAAAAGCATATTTGCAGCTTAAAGTGATATCTGAGCCATGGGAAATGGTCCAATTACTTATTTATCCTTTGTTGATGAAGTTAGTCCCACTAGGCTAGTGGCTTTTTTACAAGGGAGACCTGAAGTGGTATTTATACTACTAAAGTAAATTTAGCCACAGCATTAAGGAACTTCCCCTACTCATAGTGTACAGGGACTATTTTGTTGGTGGTGCTTCCATCTTCCTGTTTCTGTATCGAGCATGAAGGCCCCTTGGAGAAACTGGAAGAAGTATGGTGAGTGTTTGTGAGGAGAATATAGTATCGAAGAAGGAGAATGCGAAGATGGAGACAATGGAGTCTTTACAAGAAAGGCAGTTCAGTGATGCAGAAGAAGTGGAGGGATCGTCCATATCTGGGGAGAAAGGAGGAAAGAAAGAGATAAAGGAGTGGCATGTCATTGAATCGTACCAGATTCGGAGTGTCTATTCCAGGAAAGGTTGTTTGAGGGAGATGGAGAGAGCCAGTAAGGATGTATTATTATAGCCCTGCAACTGGAAGGGTTGCAACATGTTTATCTAAAGGAAATGATTAATCAGAGTGAACCAGAGAGTGAAGTGAAGTCTTCTTAGGGTGAAATTATGGAGACAATACAAGAGGAGGAGGTTCCGGAGAACATGATGAAAAAGAAATTGTACACACAGACAGTGAAAGAAGGAGAAAGAAGAACCAAATAAGTGAAGGAGGTAAAAAAAGAAATTTGTTATAAGAGTAAGTAGTAAGAAAGAAAAGGACTTGAAAGGTATGAAATAGGGGACACTGTAATTGAACCACTGGGTGTTTCACCCAAGGAGGTAAGAGCCTTCATTCTTATTAATAAAGAAACATACTGTGATATATTCTTTGAAGCAGAATAATATAGAGAGAATTTTTTTAGAATGGTATGACCAAAAAAAGAATTGTGATCCTTAGGGTGAGTATGTGATGCAGGCATTTCATAGAGAAACCAAAAAAGGAGTTTTGATACAATTTATATAGGACACACTTTTGTAAAGAAAGAGGTAAACGTGACACAGAAATGGATAGTTAAAAACTAAGCAAAAATGATAATGAGAATTTGGAGAAAATATAAATGTGAAAGAGCTAAATGAAATATTGAAAGATCTCAATCAGGATACAGCTACAGAAATGAATGGTATTGATTATCATTCATACAATGATATGGGAAATTGGAAAAAAAAGTATTTTTGAAGGTACTAAATGAATGGCTAATTATAGGTATGACAGGAAAAAGAGATATGTATTGGAATCATGAAACTCATGTGGAAAAAAGAAGAAAGAAGATATAAAAAATTAGAGACCTATAGTATTGAATAATACAGATTATAGGATATTTATGAGGATAATAACTTAAAGACTAACAAATAAAGTAGAAAAGCTGATTGATCATACATTTTTTGTAGAAAGGAGAAAGGAAGTCAGGATTCATTATGGATAGTAAAATAAGTACTAGATGGCATTATATATAAAAAAGGTGGAAGCCAAAATCATGGTAGGAGATTTAAATAAGGTATTTGATAAAATATAGTATGAAGCTTTATGGGATATAGTGGGGGATTATAACATAAGTGAAAGGATATTTAAAGCAATTAAATCCATATATGAGAAAAATAATGTAAGAATAGTATTAAACGAATGGTTAAGTGAGAACATTAAAATAGAATGTGGAATAAGGCAAGGATGTCCAGTGAGTAGTGTTATATTTACTTTAGTTATGAATGTGATTGTCAATAAAACGAATAGAATACTAAATGTGGCAGTTATATCAGAGACACAGAGAAAATATGATTACCAATAATATATACCTATGCAGAAGATACAGTGTTAATTACTAAGAACAAAGAATGGATATAAGAGACAATCAGAAAGTTAATTAAATTATTAAAGATACTTGATTTATGTATAAGTAAAGATAAAAGTAAAGGTTTTAGATTTATGGGAAATATGGAAGATATACAGTTCAGTGTAGAGGTTATAGCTATACTAGGAATACTATTTAGATCAAAAGATCATAAGAAAAGACAATGATGAAAAGTTTGCAGGAATTAAAAGATATATACACATATTGTAAGTCATATAAATTGTCATACAAGAAAAAAGCGTATTTGATAAATTGTATTCTTTTAGGGAAGTTAGCATATGTAGGAAGCATTTATATGATTCTGACTAACTATGAAAAAGAAATAATGTATATTATATTTTCATTCATATGGGGGTCTAGATTAAATCCAGTTAAAAGGGGATTTTTTTATGTAAGGGAAGAGGAAGGGGGATTAGGGTTAATTAACACAATTGTGCATGCAGCTTTATTGACTTTGTATAGGGCCTTAGTAAAATAGAGAAAAGAGAAGAGGAATTTGACAGGATACATTTTGTATGCTAAATATAAGTGTTTTTGGAAAAATGGAGATAGGGAAAATATGGAAAAGTGAAATAAAAGAAAATCTGTGCCAACACAACATGGCTATGGAAAATAACTGTTTATTAAAATAAAATAAAATGGTAAACGCTTTCACGATCACGTAATCGCTTCTTCAGACCAACAAACATTAAAAACAATGCCCTTTTGAATTGATCAAACAACCAATCAAAAATATGCATTGTCTTACATCCAATCATTGTGAGGCTCGCATAAATATTAAATAAAAGTTAATGTGATTAAAATTATTATAACTATTTAAAAAAACACATAACTAGCACAGGTCTGTTTAATGCTTTAAAGGTCTCCTTTAAGGTTTTAATGACACCACTTCATTTAAACCTGGTGGTTTTTCCATGTTAAAATATGGAAAAGTGATATGAATGAAGCTATAAAGGAATATTAAAATAAAATCTTCTTAAGGAAATTGGATGTGAACATTGTCAAAAAATAAGAAAGAAAAGTATTTGAATTTTATGAAAGAACATTATTTCATTTTTCCTTGGAAACATTTAGAGATGGAGAAAAATGCTATTAAAATGAGATTTAGGCAGTGTAGGAAAATATATGACTGTAAAGATTTTTTCTGGAAATTATCAATAGGTAAATTGTCTGTTAAAGCTAATGTGCCTTATAAAACCAAGCAAGAAAGAATATGTATGACTATGTATTCATTGTGGGGAACTGGAAACAACAGAACATGTGCTTTTGAGATGTTCTTGAATAAAGAAGTTATGGGAAGAAATATGTAAAAATAAAATGCTGAAAGATTTTGAAAAGGTTGAATACTTAAATATGGACATGTTTGAATATGAATATTATGGTAAGAAAAAAACAAAAATAAGTAAAAAAAATTATAAAATAATATTTTTATTCTATATACATTATGGACTGAGAGACTTAATGAAGTAAAGTTTAATAAGAAATGGATATTATCAGAAATCATAAAGAAAATACATTTTTGGCTTTGGAAAAAAAAAGAGGGGTGTAATAATATCAAATTGTTCTGTACTATACAAATATGTAAATAAATGTAAATAATGTATATAAGAGGTGATTATCAGTAAAGAACCCCTACTCTTTTCAGAAGGTGTTGTGTGATATTTTACTTTTAGCTAAGTTACCACCAACTCATGGGGGTGATGACATACTCATAAGTGCAGCACCCCCCCCCCCTTATGCTGCATTGTAGTATCAGTAATCCATCTACCTGGTGTAGGAATAATACCCACAGACTTATGTGCCAAATGCAAGTATGCCACCTGTTAGGCTACTGACACTATAGTTCACTCTTTTAATAAATACAATTAAGCAGCAACGTGACCAATATGACCATTAAAATGAGGTAGTTACCAAAAGGATACTTTTATCTAGAAATGAAATTCTGGATAAATGACTCAAGACAGTCACAAAAAAGAACCTTAGCACTTACTGATATGTAGGAGTTTAAGTAGGGGGCTTATCTTGAGAAAAGGGAGTTCTACAGAGTAGCTTACTTGCAGAATGAATGATTGCTATACAGGCTACCCAGCTTACATAATGGGAGCTTCAGTAAACATATATGTATGTATATTTACAAAAAAGGAATTTTAGTGATTAGCTTAACTCCAGAAAATATTTTACTTAGATATTTTTTATTTTTGTATTTATTTATCATTTTTAGTCCGATTAGGCTAGTGACCTCTTTTTAGAGGAGACCTGAGATGATATTGTACTGCTAGGTGAAATTGGTGGTACCCACCACCACACTACTCTTTTTTGATAGGTAATATGGGGATCTTTTACATCCACCTGAGTTACCACCAACTCAAGCATAGGGAACCTCATTTTAGAATCTCATCTGAAGTACGAGTTTGAGAGGTTATCCCACGGGTGAGCTTACTTACAGAAAGGGAGATCCAGTGAATAGTTTGATTACAAAGAAATGGGAAGAAATCAGTCATACTTTTTATTGGTGTGGGAGTTATTGCTTGTCATGATATTTTTTTTTTTCAAACTATGCTGTAGATACACGACTGCATTTAATTCAGTTGAAATAACTGGGCATCATTTGTAAATTAATTTCTGTATTTAAACTGTTTTTTAACACATACTGGTAGAGGATTAGATGAACAAAATACTGGCATCGGTATATACAAAACATAAAAAATAAATTTAACAAATAGTAGATATTTTGTTCCTCTGATAAGACTGTCTAGGAAGAACAGCCAGTGCCATGGAGGAAGCAGAAAAAGATCATTCTATCATTTTCATGGAGGCATATTCCCAATTTTTCATTTAAGAAGTGAGTTATAAATTAGTTCCACAGAACCCTTCATTTAAATAGTGTTTCCTACATAACTGTGTCAGAGTGTGAGACCATGCCATCTGGTTAACTGCCTCCTACATGTCTAGTTTGGCTTTCACATTCTAAAAATATGTGATTCCTGGGTGAATACCTTAATGAATACAGTTCTAATATGCAGTGTAATAAAAAACAATCTGCGTAGCTATGCTTGGAATTGTACCTAGAAATTACATTCTGGCACTCTGCCAAACCAATAACCTACATGAAAACATGTCCTGACTGAGCAGAATCAATTCAGTCATTTGCTTACCTGCTTTAGGGTAGGTAGCAATAAGTAAGTCATCTGGCTTAGCCTGGAATGTTTCCACTCGTTCCCAGTTATCTGCAAGGTATGTCTGAAGTGGCATGCCCTGTACAGAGACTAATTTTGGCCTTTCTAGACCCTGCTGCTCAGAAGATACATTTGCCATGTCTGAAGGAATAGAGTAAAGTGCCTGTTTCTTCTTTGCACTGCTCAGTTTTATTAGCTTTATACTTTACACTGTGAACCTTGCACTTAGCTAACAATTGCAAACATGCCCTTTTAATAACAGTTTGAAAACCTGCATATATAGATGAAATCAAACTAAGTTCTGCAATCTATGGGAGCTTTATGAGCCAAACCCTTTGAATATCAGCTGTAGCAGTAAAAAAGATTTAACAAAGGGTGAAGCTATCATATTTCTCACTGTTTGTGGGTGTAATGTCTATGTCCTTTACTAGATTATTAAAAGAAATACGACCTGCCTAATCTGAACAGGTGCAAGATGTTGCTGCAATTTGAATTACATTACATAAGGTGATTCAGTAGGTACAAGGCCTTCATCATTCTCGCCAATATAGTCAATAAAGTTTTATATTTTGAGAGGGAAGGTGCTGGAGGGACAGTTTGGAAATTAAGTAAACTAATGAACAAACAAAAATGTGTGCATATCATGTGCATTATGTTTAAAGGAGAGAAACATTCTATAATTATTGTAGAACGTAGAACAAATGATGCGACCAGAACAAGACGGACACTTGTTTAGCTTACTTAGACAATAACTGTGCAGCACTCTCGTATCCGATTATCTTTCTTATTATTCAAAATTAAGAAAAAAGAAATCACCAAAGGTGTAGCTATTCATACCCAGTGCTCTCAAGCGAGTACATTTTTTTCTGAACATTTATTGGGAACTTCAGCACTCAAAAAGCACAGAATGTTTAGAACTGTGTAAATGAATATTTACAGTATTAGATATACAATGAATGCTTGTGTCAAAAGAATACACCTCTAAAATAGTTTTATTATGGGTATAAATGGTAAAGGTTGAAAATAATGTATCCCCCTCCTATATATATCCGAGGATAGTATTTTGAGGGTTGAGTACATTTTAGGTGTATGTATATATGTATGGTGGGGGCAACAGCATTAGGTTAGATAAAAAAATGTAAATTTCTAGCTACATCCTGGGACCTCACATGAACAGAATCAGTGATAAACAAATTACAATGAGGAGCATCATGACACAGACCCACTGTACAGGAGATAAAAACCTGACTCTGATCTAACATCAGGGTTTCGAGCAGTGGGGTCCAGGCACTGGAAGAGCCAACAGGGAAGAGACAGAAAAGAGGAGTCAAGTGCCAATTCTTGTGCCCTTAGGGGGAAGGTTTAGTTCATGTCCTGCTGCTGTAGCATTGTCCAGCAGATGGCTGGGTGGTTGTCGTGATGTAAAAGGAACATGGCAGATGCAGTTCCCTCTACCAAGAAGTGTGCAGTCCCTACCATAGGTAGACAGTAATACTCATTAATAAGCTGGACTAATTAGGCTCCTATTCACCTGCAGGGGCTATACAGACCAGCTGCAGCTAATGACTCAACAGGCTCCTAATTCTCCTATTTCATTGCTCATTAAAAACCACTGTGACCTCCAAAGGCAAAATTTGAGCCCCTCCCTTCATTGGGTGGTTTGGGTTTACATGTGTAGTCAAGCAGGGAAGAAGGAAAGAATGACTTATTTGAAGGTTGAAGGAACTTGACTGTAAGCCTAGAGATGACCAAAACAAGATACAAAGCACCTTAAGAAGGATTATTCGTGAAAATGAATAAACAAAAGTTATGTGAAGTTCTCACCATAGCAGAATGCAAACAAGTCACTATGATTAGATCTCAGCAGTGGGGCTGAGTGGCTCTTCAGGTAGATAGTTGTAGGTTAATGTAAGACTTAAACTGCTACACTGTTTATCTCCAGGTTTACTGATTTTTTTTTTCCTGGAGGATTTCATTCTGACCTAAGCCATAGTTTTTCCTGTCCTGGCATAAATTGGTGGAGCTCATAGCATTCCTTAGGCATAGGCCAACTAGGCAGATGCCTAGGATGCCACTCTAGCAGGGGCGCTTTTCCAGTAATCTGGATGGTGTAGGTAGACCAGGATGGGGGCACAGGGTGATGTTGGGGGGTGCTGTGGAGACCTTTAACTTAGGGGATCAGTTGACAATAGGCTGGTCACACTAAGTTTGGGTAGGGGAATCTATCAGGCCTATCTTTTTTAGAACATCAAATTAAAATATCTTGAAGTACTGCCTTTTTCAAAGAAACCATTTATTTAGAGGCAATGCCCAGTTTATAGTATTTGTCAAAGCTGTAGCCAAAAGAGCAAGTGACAGCAACATATACTCTCAAAAGGCACGTTCTTGTGCAGCAGATGTGGACAACTCTCATGCAATAACACCTGACAATTTCCAGTGTAGTTTTATTTGTTTTGATAGTGTGTTGCACTTAATAATCTTGCTAGTAAGATACTGCATAGTCATTTTTCTTCCACCCCTAATATTGTGAATAAAACAGAAACTTGAGTCTTTACAAAAATATATGGGTTCATATTAGTAGCAAGTGAGGTGTGTCTGCATACTCAAAAAATGAAGAAATTGCTCTCTCCTGTTTTCTGCTTATAAAAACAATAAGACATAACAGGGTGACTTAAGTCATGAAATTTCAGACCTTGGAAAAATGAGTCATTCTGAAGTGTAATGCTTATGGAAAATTAAGCAAGATTCCTTTGCTTATTACAACTACAAATGAAGTCTTCCATGGCACATACTTTAACTCACTGTTGGTTTGACTGAGGTCAGAATAACTTTTTTTTTTAATTTCTTTCAATGCAAGGGTAGAATTGAAATGCTTCCTATAAAAAGAGATTAATGGAATATGATCTGACCAATGGCTTGTTGTCCTATCTAGGCTGATAATAAGACATGGTAGTGATCTGTATGTACTTCACTGGAGAAGTAATAGAGATAGGAGTCCTAAAGGTATCATAAAGTACAACAATATGTGATTGGCAACAGCCAAAGCAGAGAGGCCCTACATCTCTGGTCAGTGGAGGAAATGAGACCATACAAGCATGACAAGTCTTCTGTAAGATTGATTTCTTTGCTGTTTTCAGATCTTCTGTGATCAGGGCTGGACTTGGGTGACATGGTGCCCTAAGAGAAAGGTTCCATAGCTTGCCTCTGCTGCCCATTGTACCCCCCCCCCCACACACACACACACACATCACCCAGTGAACCCTTGGTCCTCGTCCCCATCCTGGCCTACCCACATTATCCAAATCAGTTTTTCTCCTTTTCTCAAACTTTGTCATTTTTTTCCTGCATTCATTCAACACATCTTAATAATGTTAAGCTGTATTCTGATAACTGGGAAGAAAATAATTACATTAAGCTAGAGGTCTGTGGGCCACAAGGTCCCAAGAAACTATAGGGGGTTAGATGCTCTGAGATGCATTATACAATTATTATACTCTTATTATACTCTTTTAAACAGCCTTTTCATCCAACAATGGCCTGAAAAAATATTGCAAATAAGAAAAAAGGTTTTATTCTTAAACTTTGTTTTTTTTTCCTGCAGCCTTTCAACTTACCTAACTGACCAACAGTACATTGTGATAACAGTGGAGGAAATAACTGAATTAGGTTGAGGGTCTGGGAGCTCATAGGCACCCAGAACCCATGTGGTTATATATGCTTTGAGGTGCATTTTAAAGTTGTTTTTATTTTTCAGATCTTTTGAACCAATGATGGCCTAAGCAAAATCATGAATAAGGAAATAAATTCAGTCTTACTGGTTATTATTATTATTATTTGAAGGAAAAAAATAAGTTGCATCCAAGATTTAATGCTCAAAGCTATCAAAATAGCAGTTTGAAAAAATTGAGAAATGTTTGTAAGGATATCTATATCAAATGTTGGAATAGTATGTCACTCCCTACAGCCCCAAGGAAAAAAAAAAAGATAGTCACATTCTGTGTATCCCCCTCTGGTGTTAGACTAAGATGAAAATAGTATGTCACTCCCTATAGCCCCAAGGAAAAAAAAAAAAGATAGTCACATTCTGTGTATCCCCCTCTGGTGTTAGACTAAGATGAAAATTAAGGCACACATGGCCACAGTCATTTATTTCAAGTAATTGCTGACATATGTATATGCAACATGCTTCCTCACCTCTGCCCTCAAAAGACAGACTGGGACAAAACTGAAAACAAACAGAATATAATATAGTTCAACCTGCTACTGTCTGACATATATAAACGTCATGCTTCCTAACCCTCTCCTAAAAGATAGCCACCTGTATATGCATCTGATGTTTGATTATGAAGAAAGTGAAAAAAGTATTACAGTAATGTTTCGATCTTGTTACGCTCATATAGTACACCACTGCTACACAAGCTACAGTGATCCTCTATACACATTTCTGAAGGTTTTGAGAAAAGCTAAAAAATAAAGATTATACTGTTCCCAGCCCAACACAGGCTATAGTGGCCCATGCTTACCCACACAAACTATACCAACCTTTTTTGTGCATACACCTGAAACATGCTGTTTTTAGATTATGTGGGTTTCAAGGCAGAGGAAACTACTAAGTCCATACGAAAATCCACTATGTGGCCTTGAAGTGGTGGGGCTGCCACGCTCCTGAAAATTGAAGTTTTGGAAGTTCTGTGATGTAGCTTGTCCCATTTTTAAAAGATGACCATTTAAACTGAGAAAATGATAAGAGGGTCAGTTTCTTTCATCCAGACAACTCCCAGGAAGTAGTTATAGTCACTTCTGCATACAATTCGGATATCTGATTGTAATAAAAGAGGGTGGCCAGGTAATGTATTTCACCTGTGCTCCATAAAGACAGTTGCCAGAATTAAAGTATTCCAAGTTGCTTCACCCAAATTACATTAGCTTTGCAAATCCCAAATAATGAGCAATCAGCAGACAGCTAATCGTTTTCAATGACAGACAACCATTATACCTATGTTCTCAATGAATATCTGATGTCCAATTAAGTAGTGCATCTTACATCATATAAATGCATACTAGTCCTGGAAAGCCAGATAGTGGCTGTTTTAACTGAAAAAAATGACAGGAGTGTCAATTACTTTCATCCTAAGAACTCCAGCCCCTACCTAGCAGTTATAGCCACATCTCTGTGCAATTCATACATTTGATTGTGATCAAAGATGCATGGTCATGTAATGTATTTCACTTTTGTTCTACACAAAGAGTTGCCACACATTAAAATATCCTATTTGATCATAGGATCATAGGAAGTTACTAGGCTATTGGCCCTGAGGCCCATACAAGCCTAGTCAAGAATTTAGCCCATGTTCTGACAAGTCAGCATCTGATGCCCCTGTCCATCAGGGATACGGGTGGAATCCCAGGGGTATATTTTCTGTTCCCCATCCAGTTATCCAGACTGTGCTTAAAAAGGGGTAATGAGGTACTCTGCTTGATGTGTATTCCACAGAAGGGGGAGTCTCTGGGACACAAATCTGTTCCACCAACAAGTCCTATTGATGTCACAGACCAGGCTGAGGTCGTGCCTGTGGAGTACTCAAGTCAAACTTGACTTGCAGATATGCAGCAGTCCCATCAAGGTGGGGTCTGAGATTGCTTTGTATGCCAGGCAGAGATCACCTCTGATGAGTCTGTATGAGACTGAGTAGAGGGACAAGGCTTTTAGCCTATCTGTGTAAGGTAGATGTTTGAGGCCTTGGATTCTCCTGGTGAGGAACTTCTGTGCTCTCTCCAGCTGTTGCATGTGCTTTGTGAGGTACATGCCAAAAGAGGTATTGTACTCAATAATGGGTATTAAAAGGGAAGAATACAGGGATGTTATGACCTCCTTGTCCCTGGATGAGATACCCTTCCTAATGAGGTGGGCCATGTAGAAAGCATACAGCGGAGGCAATATGGTGATCAAAAGTCAGGTTGCTATCAACCTGGGTGCCCAAGTCCCTCACAACTGATTGCATGCTTAGGATCTTGTGATAATTTGTGGGATGTCACTCTCCCCAAAGGGATGATTATGTATTTTTTGGCATTCCGTTTGAGGCCATGTTTCTGGCACCACTCATTTGTTTAGGTAAGACCCTCTTGGATGATGTCCATGTCACTAATTGAATTGATGACAGTGCACAGCTTGCAGTCATCTTCAAACTTGGTCAGCCATAGCCCACTGGTTTTGGCCTACACCTCAGAAGAGTATATCCCAAACAACAAAGGCCCCCAAGACTGATCCCTGGGGTAGGCTGCTCATTACGGGTCTACTGCTTTAGGTGGCTTCCCCTATTTTGACTAGGTGGGTTCTATCAGTGAGCCAGTTTGCTACCTATCTGGTAACATACAGATTGATGCCTAGTTGAGAGAGTTTATCTATTATACCTGAGTGGGGAAAAGTATCAAAGGTTTTGGCTTGATCAAGGTAGGTGATGTGCACCATCTTCCCCTTGTCCATAGCTTTGATGACTGTCTCAAAGAAGTCAACCAAGTTTATCATGCATGACCTCCCCTTGACAAAACCAGGCTGTGTGGGATCAAGTGTTTGGAGGTTGGCAATGTCCTTGTTAATGAGGTACATGATAATCCATTCCATGGCCTTGCATATCAGGCTAGTTAGGCTGATCAGTCTTTAATTTCCTGGATCAGTGGATGCTCCACCTTTGTGCATAGGTGATGACACTACAATGGTTGTCCTTCACTCACATGGAACAAAGCTGGTACTCAGACTTTGGTTGAATAGGGTGCCTAATGGTGCTGCAAGTTCCTGCCTGAGTTCATATAGGATGCAGCCTGGGATGTTATCGGGTCCCATGGAGGCTGTATTTTTTTGTCTTTGAGAGGGCAGTGATGACTTGCACCTAGAGAAAAGGGGAGGGGGCAGGTGCTGGGAATGTCCTAGTTTACTGATGGGGGGGACAGAGGGGTGAAGTTTTCGCTGAACCTGTCTACCAGCAGGTTGGCTGCATCTACGGCATTTGTGTATGTGGTATCCTTGACCACCAGTTCTGAGCAGATCTGAGTGCTTCCTTTGAGACTTTGGACATATGTGAAGAATGCTTTATTATCGTCTTTAATAGATGTGGTCAGTTTAGACTCAAAGTTTGCTTTGGAGGATTTCACTAATGCTCTTATTTGCTTGTTCAAGCTAAGGAGAGATTGCTTCCAAGGCAAGGAGGAAGTACTTAAGACTCCATGGGATGTCTGAGTGTGAAGAAGGGGTGAATTGTCTAGATGTTGTTAGATAATGCCCTGGTCTGGTGTCACAAAAAGTTAAAGAACTGTAAGAGCATTCTTGCTGCCTTTGTTATTGGAAGAAAGAAAATGTAGAAAAACTTAAATAATGCTGGTAAATTGTGTGTCACAAACCCTATGACAGCTATGGCATCAGGGAAAGACATGTATGGTAGAAGGTTGAATGGGATTAATACATCATGATTTATCAAAAGATACATCACAGCAGAGACTGCAGTTTATGGAAATTATTATGGAGTACAGAAGACGAAAAAGATTCTAGTGGTTTTGAAGGCCTTTTCTCCAGTGGACATACAAGTGTTTACAAGTCCAGAAATGGCAATGAGTACACTGAAGGAACTAAAATACTTAATAGCCAACAATTGTGAGGCTATAGAATCATTTAACTATACTAAGATGGCTAATACCGTGAGTCCACTCGGCTGGGACAAAGCCGGTACTCAGGCTTTGGTTGAATAGGGTGCCTAGTGGTGCTGCAAGTTCATGCCTGAGTTCATGTAGGATGCAGCCTGGGATGTTATCGGGTCCTATGGAGGCTGTATGTTTTCCCTTTGAGAGGGCAGTGATGACCTGTTCCCTAGAGATAAGGTGAGGGGGCAGGTACTGGGGATCTCCTGATTTACTGATGGGGAGACACAAGGGTGAAGTTTTTGCTAAATCTGTCAGCCAGTAGGTTGGCTATATCTACAGCATTTGTGTATGTGGTATCCATTATCACCAGTTCTGAACAGATCTGGGTGCTTCCTTTGAGATTGTGAACATATGTGAAGAAGGCTATATGATTGTCTCTAGTAGATGTGGACAATTTGGACTCGAAGTTGGCTTTAGAGGAGTTCACTAGTGCTCTTATTTGTTTATTCAGGCTAAGGAGAGATTGCTTCCAATTGGGCACTTGCTCCTTCTTTGTCCTGGACAGCAATTTTTTTCCTTTTGTTATATAATTTATTTATTGCAGATGTCCACCAGATAGGTTTACTCTTTCTTGTGGAGGATGATTTTGTCCTGTCAGGTACTCCTGATTCCATGCATCTATATAAGTGCTTACTTAATACTTTGGTGTAGATTTGGACATTATTGCCAGTTCCAACTGAGGGAGAGGGGGCTGTGAAGCTGTTTATACCATCCCTCAGGAGGTTGTAATCAGCTTTGGACACATTTTTTTGTTTGACCCTAGTTAGAGGAGATCAGGGGAGATGCTGACTTTGAAAGTGACCACTTTATGGTCGGATCTCACAAGAGAGGATGATACTATAGGGTGCTGCAGTAGTTACTCATGTTGGTTAATACTAAGTCCAAGATATTATCACCTCTTGTGGGGGTATCAACAATCTGTTCCAAGGCATTTGCATTGATAAAATCGAGGAATCTCTGTGCATTTGTGTTCAGGCATGAGCAGTTTTTCCAGTCTCTAGTTGGGCAGTTAAAGTCACCTGAGATCAGGGTAAAGGGTTGAATCTTGATAGATTCAAAGAGGTCCAGATAGGTGGAGTGGGCATCTTGAGTCAAATTTGGGGGCCTGTAGCTGGCTATGATTTGAATAGGGGTCTTGTCAATGATTAACTGTGCCTGGAGTGTCTTCTGTGAGTCATACTGTTTGACCAGCCTGGAGGTGTGTGTGTCTTTAATATATATATTGAAACTCCACCTCCTTTGGCTTTGCTGCCCACAGTTTTGGGTCTAAATGTATGATAGGATGAGTAACCAGGTAGAACTGGGGTGCTCTCCGCAGATTTGAACCAGGTTTCTGTGATTGCACAAATGTCAGCATCTTCCACGGTTAAGAATGCTTGCAATGAGTGCAGTTTCATGTTTAGACTCCTAGCATTTAGCAGAATGACCTTTAATTTGCGTTTTGCTGACATTTTTATGTTGGTTTTATTGACCTCAGGACTTTTCCTACAAAGGTACTATGGGGGAGGCAAGGGCCTTTGCCAGAAGCCTGAAGCCCAAGTAAGACAGATGCAGGCCATCTCTAGCAAAGCATTGTGGTCTGTCGATCATATCTTCCCAGGCTGTCAGGTACTGGATCCCCCCTGGAATGAGTCCAGATACTAAGTCAATTCTTAAAGTCAATCATTTTCTGTTTGTATTGAGGCATCATTCTGGGTGACGATAGAATGCTGCTTAAGGCTAGGGACATACTTGCCTGGGACACATATTCAGTGAGCTCAATCATGTCTCTCTTCATATAGTCCAGAGAGGTACATCTCAAGTTGTTGTGTTGATACCCTTCTCACTGTGAGATATACTGGCTTGTGAGGGAGACAGCATAGACTCTAGGTTCTTAATGTAATTGCATCTCTCACAAATTGTGTTCCTAGATGGTAATAGTAGATGGTTGTCCATGTACATGATGCGGTTGCTACACTGTCTCAGAATGCCCATATCAACCAAGTTGGCAGAAGAAAATGTAGGAAATTGTCCATCCATATTTGTCAGAATCTGAGGGAGAGAGGACGGGGAGAGCTAAGGGGTAGGCCTAAAGCCCAACTGCTTAAACCAAAAATAAGAGGCTTAGAATAGCACTTACAATTTAAACAGGCTATGCAACTAAATATTTTAGAGAACAGGTAGCTGAAAAAGCAAGATTTATTTATTTTACATTTACCGGGAAAGTCTGACTTGGAAAAAAGCCAATTTTTCAGCAAAGGCCCAGGGAGAAATGCATGTCCTTGTCAGGTGGGAGGAAGCCCACACGAATGCAGGGAGAACATGCAGATCCCACACAGAAGGCGCCCGAGACAAGAATTGAAATGGAAAACCTCTTGCTGTGAGGCAACAATGTTACCAGTGCACCACTGCGCCATCCATGAAGATGAAATAATAGAGTAGAAAACACAAATACTGCAAAAGCAGCTGAGAATTTTTTTTTTTTTTTGTAGAGAGGGAAGGGAGAAAGGAAGCATAGAAGATAATTCAAGATTAAAAAACTAAGGGGGTTGGCCTTCCCAAATGTTCTTTCTATATTAAGTAGACTGAGCTAATGAGATTGAACAGGGAGGAGTGTCCCAAATCAAATTTACAGTAGGGGTGGGCAACTGCAAATCCACCAAGTTTAAGAACAACACAACAATAGGGAGAGAGGGTGGGGAACTTTGCTACAGCCACTAGCTACACTAATTTAGGCAGAAAACACTACAGAAATGTTTAGCATAGCAGTAAAACAGCAGTGAGACACTAAATGAAAGTTTTAAACAGAAAAAGAAGCAAGGAGACTCTAGAGAATGCTTTTAACTGCAAACAAATAAGTTATAAAATACACTCCTTGGCAGGAAAATCAGAACAACAGATGCTTAACAAATGGAGAAAAATTCCAATTAATACCTTTCACACAGTGAAACCTAGCTAAAACAGCTTTACAAAAAGTGAGGCAGGCAATTGGAGTACAACAGTGCAGATAAGTTTATAGCAATAAAATACAGTAAAAAGTAGGCAGCAGACAATAAAAAGTGCAATGGGTACTAACCCCAAAAAGGAAGGAAATCAATCACCTACTGTCATGGTGAGTACTTTGCACACCTATACTATCATTTTTCCTTCCTTCCTTCCTTCCTTCATTCCTTCCTTCCTTCCTTCCTTCCTTCTCCTGCCTCCATACTTCTTGTCATTTCATGCTCCTAATATATGGATAGAATACCAAATTATGCCTCACTAATGGAGAAGGACCCCTCCCTCTGTCATGCAATGAATAAGAGCAGAAACAACACATTTTAGCCTGAGACTAGCAATGCACCTTGCAATGTTGAGTAGATGTCTGCCTGCATGATGAGTTCAGAGTTACCTCTTGCTGAAATGCCCCCAAAAGAATCCTGTAGTGGTAACTGCTCTTCCATTAATTTAGGCCCTGGCATGGCCTGGGATAAATCCAGTGCATGAGAAATATCAACATTTAAATTAATTTAGTTAACCAGAAGGAGACTGTTTGCAAAAGAAATAGAAAAGCTGATCAGATCTCTCAATGTTTTTGGTTCTGGGATATAAGGTCAAAGCTAGCTCGTGGTGTATTTTTTCCTCCGATTAGTACACAGATGGTGTAGTTAACATTCTATTATCAGAGCATTCAGCTCCCATTATTAGCCTGAAACTGCAGTTGAGTACCACTTTTTGAAGCAAATGTGTTACCTTTCCCTTCATACACTGAAGTTGCACTTGAGTGACATTTCTGGAACATTAATTTCCAGTCAGTATGCTGAAGGTACAGTTAAAAGTGTGTTTTTGGAGCATTCAGATCTGATAGGCACATTGAAAGTACAAGTAAGAGTGGCATTTTTAGACCATTCACAGACAGGCAGTTATTAAGTGTGCAGTCCAGGAGACCATTAATGAATCTAACCCAAATTCCCTATTGGCCAAAGCACTGTCTAGTTAAGTTACTTGCTCAAAGCCACATCGAAGGCAAAGAAGGCTGAGGGAATCAAACCTTGTACCATAGGAAGTAGTTTATTAACAGCTCACAGCTTTAGTCCTCTTTGCTAACCACACTGTTCAGCTGGCATTAGCACACTGAAGGTGCAGATATGTAAGTAAGTCATCATCCATCTGCATGAACATGCCTAAAGCCACAACCTCTGAACTTTTACAAAAGTACTACTTGATCCATGGTTTTGAAAGCTCTTGCTTGTTTCTACACATGTAGCTTCCATTAACAAATATTTATCCATATTTGCATCCAAAGCATAAGTAATGCTATAAGTAGCAGAAAGGATCCTCAACCCTTTTCTTAAGCCATGCTGGAGCCATGAAAACATCACATTTGGAGACATATTCCAGATGTTTTGATCATATATTGTTTTGAAGATTGTGGCTTGAGTTCCATATTCAAGAAAGTGCCTTAAGCAGGAATAAGGATTGATGGTAGTATGTTTTAAAGTGGATGGAACTAGACAGAGTGGATAGAGCACATTCATCATCAATTGCACAAGCGGGGGGCACCAGACTAATTGGTGACTGCAGTATAGTGAGGTGAGATCATCAGTGGCTAACTCAGTAGCAGTGTACTCTTAGGGGTTATAAGGATCAGGTATCACATCCACCAATGCTAGGGTCAAGCTACCACATTGTGACCATTGATGTTCTCTACTGTGTTGACTTAAGGTGTCAGGGGTTCTGGCAATCTAGCATAGAAAGGGTAGACCTATGGCAGAGTAACCATTCATCTTGATGGACTGTACTATGTGTTGAGCCTGATGACAGTCATTGTCCATGAAGTGGCTGTCACCCATGAGCTGGAGCATCAGATTTTGTGCCCATAGGCAACGTGGAAGTGATACAACTGTGTGAATGTGAAAGTGAATGTGCAGCTTGATAAGCTTTCCCAAATGTTGAGCCAGAGGAGTACCACACTGCCTATCACCTGGACAATACCAATGAGCAATGTCAGATTAAAATAAGAGTAATTCGGACATCTGCCCAGGACTCACAGCCACAGGGGTGCCTATAACCAGTCAATCAGTAGTACTGTTATATTCAGCACTGCTAACTCATTTCATTTAGCTTTTGTGCTGAGCATAACAAATGTTAACAAAAAATATTTTTATTTAGTTTTAATTAAGAAAGTTAAATGGCAGAGTGAGTATTCACTTATCTATACTTGCGGTGCACATGAGCAGCACTGGCCATTGACACTAATCAGCTAGGGCCATTTTATTTGTTTATTTACTTATGTTAAGTAATAAAATATTTCTTTACTTAAAATAAACAAATAAATAAATACCCAGCCTGTGGTGGGCCCTGCCTTAAGCATGTTCAGCTTTCTTCTCCTCAACACCCCATGGTTCATAGGTTCATATGTTCATAGATACTTAGGCTATTGATCAACGAAGAATCCTAGCTCTGCATTCCCATGGTAATTAGCTCTTATATTTTGAAATATGAATCTCCAAACATGGGCTGCACAAGTGTATGTAGGGTACTTACGTTTCCCCTATCCATAAGGGCCATTGGTGCTGGACCAGAGGTAAATTTGTGATTACCCGTCCATTCATCCAAGTTACATTAGAGTAAGAAAAATGTTCTGCTTTATGTTGAAGGGAAGCCAGTTCCATAGAAGTGATATTGTCTGTGATACATACCTAATCCCTCACCATGTTCTGTTAATCGTACAAAGTAGATTGAGATCTCCTGAGCAGGTATTTCTGATACCATTGGACTTACAGATAAGGTCTGAGATGGTCTGCACGGTTTTTATGACTTAGACCCTTTATTTTTAGTAAAGAAACACTGCGGTCATTCCAGATGTGATAAGTGTTTGGAACGGTGCATACCAAAAGGGCATTACTCTCAATGATTAGTCTAATGAGCCCCCAGTACAGATAGACAATTATGTCCCTGGATCTGGATGCCATACCCTTTGATATAACCTGTCTGATGAAAAAGGACTTTCTTACAATAGCAGATAACTGGTGATCAAGGGGCAGTTCATTGTCAATACAGGTTCCCAAATCTCTAACTACAGGATCAGTTTTTAAGGAGGTGCTGACAGTGTGGTAGTTACAAAGGGAGTCATACTTTCCAAAGGATACAATTCTTTTTTGACATTTAGTTTCAGTCTATGGCCATGACAATAAATATTTGTTTGGAACAGACTCTCTTCTACAATCATGATGCTTTCTGGAGACTTTAAGATGGTACCAAGTCTGCAGTCATCTGCAGACTTGGTCAGTCACAATCCCTTAACATTAGCTTTGACCTCTGAAAAGTAAATGCCAAAGAGAGGTGACCCTGGGATTGAAGCCTGGACCACTGCACTGGTGACAGGTCTTTTGAAGGAGGAAGAGCTGCCCACCCTTACTTCCTGTGTTCTGTTTGTAAGACAATTTGCTATCCAATGAGTTACATAGGTTCATAGGTTCATACTAGGCTATCTGCCCTAGGGCATTTATAAGCCTAGCCAGAGTGTGTTTGGCTTTCACCACCCATTTTAAATTAATTTTGCTATGCCCTTTTTCGAGGTTAGTATACTGTGCCTCTGTCTAACAGTGATACAGAAGTGATACCCGGGGTAAACCTACGATCTCCCATCCACTCATCAAGATTCCTCTCGAAGAGAGTCAATGAGGGACTCTGCCTAACCTGGACTGGGATTTTATTCCAGAGTGAAGGGAGCCTCTGGGTTACGAATCTGTCCCTCCAGCATGTCCTATTTATTTGGGTGGGCACATTATGGGTGTTAACATTTAGCTGGGAGAGTTTATTTATGATGCCTGAGTGTGCGATAGTGATGAATGCCTTTGCACAGTCCACATAGGTAGTCTGCACTGATTTGCCTTCATCCATTGCCTCAGTGACTTTTTAGAAAAGCTCAGCTTAATTAGGCATGACTTGCCCTTGACAAATCTGAAATATATTCAGTCTAGTGTCCATAGGTCACCTATTACCCTATTTATTCGTTCCCTGTTTATAAGTTCCAAACTCAATTCATTCAGATGGCAAGATAAAAAAAGCCCAAGGATAGTAAATAGTTAGACTGTAGTGAATGATGTATGGGGATGCATATTTTAAACACCCAGCAGTGGGTATGTGATGTATGTTTTTTCCTCTCTTAATGGAAAAGGCAGCGTAAATCCACTTACCTACCTTGGACAGAGGTTATAATTTTGTTGCTTAACTTTCTCTACCATGTTTATGCTTGGTTGTATGTGTTAAAGGTACTATTGCTGGATCCCTTTAGCAAGGCTAGGCTACCGACTGCCATATGTTGGTGTATGTGTGTGTTTGGGGGAGGGGGTAACATCAGTTAATTTAAGCCAGCATTTTTTAATATAAAGTAGCTATTGCCAAGGTCCTACAAAGTCTGTTTTGTAATGGGTGTGAAACTGTCATTTATCAGGAACCATATTTCTCAATTTCTTTGCTCAATAATTAAAATAGACAAAGCCAAAATAGTGTGTGTGTGTGTGTGTGTGTGTGTGTGTGTGTGTGTGTGTGTGTGTGTGTGTGTGTGTTGGGATGGGGTAATTGCCCAAAATCAGGTCCAATTTTTGAATATTACTATAATTCACTTAATACTACAACAGGTGTCGCATTGACATATATTTTCTGAACAGTAACTGTTTAGCTCAACTCTGTGTGTGTGTGTGTGTGTGTGGCTGTCAGTTTAGAACTTATGCTCCTTATAAGAGGGTAAAACTTCAATATTTAAAGATGTACATAGTTTTGTGTGTAATTATTAAGTTAGTAGGTTTTGGGAGTATTGTGTGTGTGTGTGTGTGTGTGTGTGTGTGTGTGTGTGTGTGTGTGTGTGTGTGTGTGTGTGTGTGTGTGTGTGTGTGTATTTTTATTTGAGGGTTTTCAACAAAACAAAAAGTTCTGCAAGATGTAACATAGGCTCAAATGGAGATGACAAGAAACAGTTGTATAAAAGATTAACCTGCCAAACAGTGCACGCATGTAACTTCTTTGTGCCTGTGACTACAAGATTTAGATTGCTTCTAAAACCATCTGGAAATACAAAGTTGATATAAGTATATTTTTGCACTTGCTTTGTTTCAGTGATATTTAATAACTCTGTGCTGCATTTATTTATTTATTTAGTTGATTTTATCACTGTTTTCAGCCTGCATTGTTAAATAAACTCCATTTGCTTGTTACTGTACCACTCTTTGGTTGTTGTTTGCTTTGCTTCTGTTCTGATATCTGTCTCCATTTTATTTTTCCCATCCACTTGCTCAAGTGTTGTTGTATTCTTAAAACTTGGTGGCTTTTGATTTGGCCACCTCTTCTGTAAATTTGATATTGGACACTCCTCGTAGTCCTATCATACTAGCTCATTCTACTGAGTACAGTGAGATCATTTGGGAAGGCCCATCCTCTTAGTTTATTAACTTTGAATTATCTCCTGTTTCCTCCCTTAATATTTAACAAAAATTATACTTTATTCAGCTCCTTTTCCTGTATTTGTGTCTCTTCCTACTTTATTAATTTATTTTGCTTTTGCTGCTTGTTCTTAAAAGTATTCAGTTGCATTTACTCTGATGCATTTTTATTACTTGTTAGTAGCCTGATTAAATTGTAATTGTTATTCTAAGTTTTGGTTTAAGGACTTGGGCTTCAGGCCAGTTATTTTACATTAGGAATGTTTGTGGTCTACACTCTTGTGGGAGGAGAGGGTAGCCTCTGCTCATCTGAACTGGTAATTGCTGTGGGAATGTTTATTGTTCTTGTTGTTCTGTCTTTGTTCAGGTGCAAGCACTTGGGTCCCAAAACAGTTATTTTACATTAGGAAGATTTGTGGTCTAAACTCTTGTGGTAGGTGAGCATAGCCTACACCCTTCTAAGCTGGGAATTGCTGGTTAAAGGCTCATTGTGTCTGTTATTCTAAAAGAGTCAGTCTTAGTTCTGGTTTAAGTACTTAGGCTCCAACCCAAACTTATTGTGCCTGTTGTTCTAAATGTTTTTGTCCTGGTTTAAGCAGTTGGGTTCCAAACCAGTTACTTTCCATTAGGAGGGTTGAGTCTAGACACCCGTGGAAGATAGTGTGGCCTACACCCTTCTAAGCTGAGAATTGCTGATGAAGGCTTATTGTGCCTTTTATTCTAAGTGTCTTTATTCTGGTTTAAGCACTTGGATTCCAAAATAGTTACTGTACATTAGGAAGATTTGTGGTCTAAACTCTTGTGGCAGGAGTGGATAGCCTATACCCTTCTAAGCTGGAAATTGCTGGTTGAAGGTCTATTGTGTCTGTTATTCTGAAATGTCTTACTTCTGACTTAAGCACTTGGGCTCCAAAACCAGTTGTTTTACATTAGGAGGGTTTGTGGTCTAGAATCTTGCAGCATGAGAGTGTGGTCTAGACCTCTCTAAGCTAGGCATTGCTGGTGAATTGCTGTTTTATTTAAATTGTTTTTTTTTGTTTGTTTGTTTTTTGCTGTTGTGACTGTGATTTATGTACTTTGAATTTCTTGTACTTCTGCATTTTATAGCATAGGCCAGATTCAGACTTGCTGAATCTAGACTGTTTGGTATCACTTGATGATTAAAACCAGCTCTTCACTGAGATACTGAAAGATCTGAGGCATCCATTGCTTCCAACTAACTATAAGTGCCTGCTTTTGCTCTTTAATTTGTATTTGCATTCTACTGTCTGTTTGAATTGTCTGAACTGTTTTTGCCACATTTTATTGTATACTGTACTAGTTCAGCTGTAGCATAGCCCAGTTCCAGGTTTGCTGTTTCTGGGTCTGTTTTGTAACTTCTGAGCATCAAATTTAAACCATCTTTGTTGGTGCACATGGCGGTAGTTATCACTGATGTTATAAATGCAAACATTTTGCTTGTTAAATTTTCCCTTAGCACATTGCTTGTGGTCCTCCAGAGGTTTTTTTGTGCACCTGCTCTACTATCAGGTGGAACAGTAAGCTAATCCCCAGAGGTACCAACACACTTCTCACTCAGTAGCCATTCCTAAGTGTGACTTCTTTTCCTGACCATATTAATTTACCTAACACTATGGGCAGACATTTTCCCATAGTTTCTTCAGCCAGCTTGGTTGACATGGGCATCCTGAGGCAGTGTAGCAACTACCTCATGTTTACCAACAACCCTCTACTCCTAGTGCACACAAACTCAACATGTGAGGGATGCAACTATATTAAGAAACTTGAATCCATGCTCTCTCATGCACCAGTCAGTACATATGACAATGAGCGGATTGTCAGGATGCACACCTCACCTCCTACTCCACCCAAACACACATCACACATACTTACATATGTGGAGATCCTCACCAGAAACATACCAAAACACCAGAGACCTCCCAAACACAAACACAAGCACGCCACACATAATACTTCCTCTGCTGATCACAATACATATAATAGCTCATGCACCAGTGTCTCACCTGCAAAGCCCTTAAGGCAAAACACAAAACCAAACATATTAGTCATAGCTGATTCCATTGTAAGACATATAGATGTCCCTCTCACCAGGTTGGATAAGGAAAAGGACATGGTCAGCTATCTGTTCGGTGCTTGGATCCACCATATCACACATCCACTCAAGTCTCTCAACAACTGGTACTGTTATGACTCCGTCATAGTCCTTGGTGTGAATGACTTGAGATGTACCTCACTGGACTATATGAAGAGAGAGACATGACTGAGCTCCCGGATTATGTGTCTCAGGCTGGTATGTCCCTAGCCTTAAGCAGTATTTTACCTTCATCAAGTTTATGCCTCACTATAAACAGAAAATGATTGACTTCAATAATTGGCTTAGTTTTTGTGTCATTCTTAGGGGATCCAGTATCTGTCAGCCTGGGATGACATGATCAACAGACCTCGATGCTTTGCCAGAGATGATCTTCATCTGTCTCCCCTGGGATTTCAGCTACTGGCTAAGGCTCTTGCTACCCCCATAGTGCCTTTTTTAGGCAGTGTCTCAAGGACAAAATTCCCAACATAAAAACTCCATCTAAAAACAACCTCAAGGTTATACTGCTAAATGCTAGGAGTCTTAACATTAAACTGCAGTCACTGGAAGCAGTCCTCACCTTGAAAGATGTAGACATTTTTGCAGTCATGGAGACCTGGTTCAGTGCTGTGGAGAGCACCCCAGCCATACTGGGTTACACCTCCTTCCACACCTTCAGACCGCAAACTGAATGCGTGAAAACTAAATGAAGCACTGAATCAATATACAATAAAGATAAATACACCTCCAGATTGGTTAAACAGTATGATTCCCTGGAGATAATTCAGGTGCAATTTCCGGTTGTTAGGACACCTATTCAAGTCATTGCCAACTACAGGACCCCCTCCATGAATCAGGACACCTACTCTGCCTATTTGGATCTTCTTGAGTCTATCAGATACATCCGAACATCATAGTTTTGAGTGACTTTAACTATCCATCCACTGACTGGTTAAATTACTTATGCTCAAACTCACTTGCCCAAAGGTTCCTTGACTTCATTAACTCCAATGCCCTGGAACAGCTGGTTGGCACCCTCACAAGGGGTGCCAACATCCTGGATCTAGTGCTTACCAATATGGGGGACCACTGTAACACCCCCACTGTGAAGTCTTCCCTGGTGAGATCTGACCACAGATCAGTCTCATTTGAAGTAACTATCACACCTGACCCCTCCCCCCAGCAGAAACTAGACTAAAAAACTTCTCCAGACCAGAGTATAACCTCTTACAAGAAGGTATAAATAGCTTCACTGCCCCTCCCCTCAGATGGAACTGGCAACTATGCCAAGCTCTACACCAATGTTTTATTCAAACACAAATAACTGCATTGACTCAACCTTACCTGACAGGACCAAAACAAGCTCCTCAAGGAAGAGCAAACTTGCCTGGTGTACAACTGGGATTAAAAGGCTTTACAAAAAGAGAAAGAAATTACTGTTTAAGAGTAAGAGGGAGTGAGCCCTAAACTGGAAACACTCCTTCCTCAATTTAAACATGCAAATAAGACTTCTTGTGAAGTCCTCTAAAGCAAACTATGAATCCAGATTTGCTTCCTCAACTAAGGAAAATCATAAGGCATTATTTAGTTACATCCATAACCTATAAGGAAAGGCCCAGATCTGTGCCAAACTAGTAAGTTAATGATACCACATATACTGAGCCTGTGGACAAAGCTAACCTTTTGGCCTACAGGTTCTGTGTAAACTTCACTCCCCTTTCCCCACCACATGTACCTCATGACATCCCTATCACCTATCCCCTACCTTGTAGCTCTAAGTAGCAGGTCATAAACATCCTCTCTAAGGCCAAAAACAAAGCATCTATGGGACCTGATAACATCCCAGGCTGTGTCCCACATGGTCTCCAACAAGAATTAGCAACACCACTGGGTACTCTTTTCAGTCATAGTCTAAGCACTGGCTTCATCCCAGCTGAATGGAAAATGACCACCATTATTCCCTTGCACAGAATTGGTGCTTCCACTGATATAGAGCCATTAGCCTGACTAGCCTTATCTGCAAGACCATGGAGCAAATCAGCATGGACCTTATCAACAAAGCTATAGGTAATCTCCAAACACTTGACCCTACTCTTTTTGGATTTGTCAAAAGGAGATCATGCCTTTTAAACATGGTGGACTTCTTCGAGGCAGTCACCAAGGCCCTGGGTGAGGGGAAATCTCACAGGCTTTTGACATTATCCCCCACTCAGAAATCATTGACAAAACTCACCCAGCTAGGTATCAATCCTTATATTGTTAGATGGGTCATTAACTAGCTCACTGATAGAACACACATAGTCAAAAAAGGGGAATCCACTCCAAAAGCAGACCTGTAACCATTGGTGTTCCACAGGGATCAGTCCTGGGACCTCTACTGTTTGGAATCTATTTCTCCTAAGTACAAGAAAAAACTAAAGGTCTGTGACTGACAAAGTTTGCTGATGACTGCAAACTGGGAGCTGTCATAGAATCACCAAATGATGTCAACATCCTATAAGACGGTCTTACACAAACAAACAATTGGTGCCAAAGTCATGGCCTTAAACTCAATGCAAAAAAAATGTATTATCATCCCTTTCAGTAAGAGTGATGTGCCTGCTAACTACCACATCAACAGCAACACCCTAAGTATGCACTCAGTGGTGAGACACCTGGACACCCTGGTTGACAGCAACCTTACCTTTGATCACCATGTCTCCACAGTGGTAAGAAGGGCATTCTATATTGCTCATCTCATAAGTAAGGACATTGCCTCCAGAAAAAAAAAAAAGAAGTTATAGCCTCCCTGTATGCTTCCCTCATCAGGCCAGTAATTGAGTACAACACCCCTTTTGGTGTGCACCTTTCCAAGCACCTGCAACAATTGGAGAGACCACAGAGGTTCCTCACATGAAAAATTCAAGGTCTTCAGCATCTGTCCTATGTTGATCATCTAAAATCACTGTCACTTTATTCTGCTTCATACAGACTACTCAGAGGTGATCTTTGCCTTACATATAAGGCAATCTCTGACCCTGCTTTATTGGAAATGCTGCACATTCACAAGTCAAATGGTACAAGGATTACTTGCTCTAAAGACCTTAACCTGGTATGTGACATTAATAGAACCTGCTAGATGGACAGATTTGTTTCCCAGAGGTTATCCCACCTTTAGAACAGACTCCCACTTCATGTCAAACAGAGCACCTCATTAACCATCTTCAAACTCAATCTGGTCGACTGGATGAGTAACTGTAAATTTACCCTGGGGGTTCCACCTGTGTCCTTCTTGGACAGGGGCAGCTGATCATAGAAATAAGGGTAGAACTTGGCTAGGTTTGTAATGGCCCTATGATCCTATGTAACACAAAAGCTGGAACTAGACACTTAACAAAAATGCTGTTATACATAGAAAGTGGGAATAATAATCCTTCAAGAATATGATTCTTTCTATAATGTCTTAAGAGATTAATGGTCTCACAGAAAAATCCAAAAAGAGTAGTGAACTATATTAAAAAATGTACAGTGCAAATTAGCTATGCCACTGGAGACACACTTGGAAAGAACTGAACATGTGAATTTAATAAAGAAAGGTTTTCAGGATGGTTATTCTGCAGAATACCTGGGGCAAAGGAAAAGTGCAGTACTTATATAATTGCAAGAGGAGCTGCAATAGTGATAGTAGAGGAAAAAAGACAATAATGGTAGATTTGTAGTATTAAGGGGTAACTGGCAAGGGAGGAGGATTGCACTGGCATGTATTTATATTCCATCAAAAACTGCTATAATAGAGCTAAAGAAAATTCTGGGAGAAATAATCAGATTTCAGTAAGTAATATTACTTATAGGTGGGGAATGGAGTTTGATTTGCAACAGTGAAGATGTGTCGGGGGGGGCAGAAAGGGAAATATAACAAAGAAGGGTAGATTTTTAAAGACATTTATGAAAATATTTGGCATAGAAAATGTGAAATCAGTACTAGGAATTTGGAGTGAATTTACATATTATTCCCCAACATACAAAAACTGGGCTAGGTTAGGCAGAATTTACATTTTACAGGAACATGTGCATTTAACTGAATGTTTTCATATGCACCCAATAACTATTTCAGATCATGCACCAACAATAACTAAAATAAACACACAGGGTAATGAAATACAAATGAAATAGTGGAGTTTTCCCACTTATCCATTGAAAAGAAAGGAATTTAAGGAATGGGTAGTGGAAATTATTCAGGAGCTATTAGAGAACATAGAATCTTCTTCTGAAAGTATAACTGGGGAGTGGGATAAAATTAAAATGGAATTTAAAACTAGGGTGGAAATAAAAGAAAAGAGATATGGTTAAGAAGTAACAACAATTATTTAGAGGGGCTGACAAATATTAAAGTTTTGCTAAATAGGGGGAATCTCGCACAACAAGAACAGGAGCAACTATGAATTGTAAACCGAAAATAAGGGACTACCTTGATAATATGCATGAGTTTAGAAAGACTGTTATTAAACAACTGTTTTGGGATAATAACTCTAGAGCACAAAAACTTTTACCACAGTGACTCAGACAACAGAAAGTAGAAAGGGCTGTCACCAACCTTAGGGAGCCTATTACAAGATAGATAACTAGGGATCCTGCAGAAGTGTTAGAAATATTTAGGAAATTCTATGAAAGTCTACGTAAACCAAAGAAATATGGATATCAAGAAAAGGTACAAATGGAAATGTTTATGGAAGAATTAAATATCCCAAGGCTAGAGGGAGAGGAGCCTCATTTACTGACAATTCAAATAGGAGGAGATGAGATAAAATTAATTATGTATAACCAATCTACAGGAAAGTTCCCAGGATTAGATGACATTCCTGTGGAAGTTTGGAAGCTTGGAAAAAAAAAAACAACTAAATTTAACAATATTTTAAGAGGAGGAGAAGTACCAACATCCTGGAGCTGTACTACCTAAAGAGGGTAATGATCCATCAAATCCAGCTTCATACAGGCCCATTTCAATACTAAATCATGATTATAAAGTGTTTATGTCTATAATGGCTAAAAGAATGGTAAAAGTGATGTCAAAATTGACAGAGATGGATCAATGTGGTTTTGTGGAGGAGAGGCAAACACTTGACAACATAAACAGAACAGTGATAATCCAGAGGGAAGCAGAATGTAAGAAAATACCACTTTTGCTGGTGGGTCATGATGCAGAGAAAGCATTTGACAGAGTAAACTGGGATAAGCAATATAACCATTTGCATTCCCTGATAAAATTATAAGGTTGATTAGGAGGATATATGAGGGATCGGAGGCAAACATTAAAGTGAGTAGGGTCCCCTTTGATAATCTCTGCTTGAGCAGAGGAACCATGCAGGGGTGTCCTCTCTCCCCTTTGTTATTTGCATTATATTTAAAACCATTGGCAAAGAAAATGAGGGATTCAGAAATTCAAGGATATAATTGGTATGGTTGTCATGAAAAGCTGGCTCTATTTGCAGATGGCATTATTTTATACCTGACAAAACCAGAAAGAGACATTACAGTGTTGTGGAACATATTGAGACAGTTTCAAACCTTTTCAGGATACAAAATGAATGAAACAAAAGCAATAGCTGTAAATTATGTACCCACATATGAACTGGTTCAGCAATATCTATATTTATGGGCACATGATAAATGAAGTACTTAGGAGTATGGATTAAAATTATACTGGTATGACAGCTAAGGATATTTGGGAAAAGACTACATAAAAGATAATACAAAAACTTAGAAAATGGAAGCTCTGTTATATGGATATTGATAGTAAGATGCAAGCAGATAAAATGTTTTAGTCCCTTTAGTCTTATTGTGTATAAGTCAACCAAAGGAAACGTTGTGGATAGCAATTAATAAAGAGCCGAATGATTTTATCTGGGAGGGGAAGACAGCAAAAATCAAGTGGGATAAGTTGATCCTCACAATAGAACAGGATAGATTGGAATTACCCGAGCTGAAGGGGAATTTCAGAGCAACACAGTTAAGGCTCCTATACACAGCACAAACAGAAAATTATAATTCAAAGTGAAAAGAGATGACGATGAAACAAGGGGAAGCTCAACTAACAGGGAGAAACTGGGATTTTGGATACAGACCTTTAAGGAGAACAACAGTAATCATACAGAATATTATATTCATAAAGTAGCAGAAGCTTCTTCTAAGAACTAAGCCAACATGGGACTGGAGAAAGGAGATTCTGCCAATAGGGCAGAAAATTGGCAAAGGAACCAAGGAACTGGAAGCAAATAACTAGGGGGGGGGGAGGTAATAGAATGGGAATATGCTAAAAACGTATTTAGATTCCAAACTACAGATTGCCTTCCATATCAAGGATTGATATCAGAATATATGCAAAGAGAAAGAAATGGGGGGGGGGTCCCAAACGAAAGACCAACGCTGTTAGATTTTTTAGTAGAATCTCGAACAGAAGTTGCCATTAAGAAAGGAATAATTAGTAGAGTATATAAAGTACTGCATGATAACTATAACAATCACTCAGAAAAGGTCAAAACAAACTACTAAAAACACAAAAAAAATACAATGACAACAAACGTTGATTAAAATTAAAATTTATTACAAATACCAAACCAGTAATGAGCGCTTTTGATTATATAGAAAACTGAATGAAAAGTTTAATGAAGCGCTTTTCGTTTGCTTAGTAAACAAACTTCCTCAGACAAGTAAAAATCAGAAACCACAACCTTAAATAGTTCATTAATTTACAATCAATTAAATCCATTAATTAACATTTAAAAGAACATGCTGACAAAAAATTTTAAAATATATGTATATGTATGAGTAACCACTTTAAATATTGAACATATAAGTAAATAACTAACTAAATAAATAAATAAATAAATAAATAAAGTGGTGTAAATAAAGGCAACAACAGGTTATACTTATGTTCCCAAACAGCAACCGGATTTTGTAAGGTCCATCATTGATGTTAAAATGTTTACAAGGAAGCTTAATTTCCAATTAATGATGGGGGGTGAAGTTTACACAGAGGCAACTAATAAGTTGCATGTTCCTAGCACTTATAATCCACCCCTGCATCCATTACTAACGTCCTTCGAACAAATTTGTGAGTTGGACATTAAGAGGAATAGATTCTATAACAAGCAATTTTTGGAGTTGATGAATAATCCCGAATTAGAAATTTTGCACAATCTTAGTTCTTGCAATTTAAGAATATGTAAACCCAACAAGGGTGGTGGAGTTGTTATTTTCGACAATAGTAATTACTTTGATCATATGACTTCCCTATTAGATTCACATTCATATTCTATAAGCTCAAGGTCGGAGACTAATAGAGCGTACAAGTTCATTTGTGACAGTATCGAAGAAATGTACATAGGAGGTAGGATTAATCAGGACATGTACAATTACATGTCAACTATCTATCCTAGGTATCCCTACCTTTTTGGAATACCTAAAATCCATAAAGATGTTACTAATCCTCCTATGCGTCCTTTGGTGGATGGGCGCGGCTCTCCAACGTACGCCTGTGCCAAAGTCGTGGATAAGATTTTACAGAAGTACATCTCTCAGGAAATTCAAATATGTAAGGATTTGTGGTCATTTTTATCCAAAATAAATGAATTGGAATTTCAGGACCATCACAATTTTGTCACAGTGGATGTTAAGGACTTATATACTAGCATTCCCCATGACATAGCTATTGATTGGGTATGTGACAGGTTAAGAATGAGGGAAGCTAGTAATAGCGATATTTCCTTGGTTAGAGAGCTTTTGGATTTGGTACTGTCGAACAATTTTTTTATGTTTGGGGACAACTTCTATTTCCAAGTCATTGGTGTTGCTATGGGTTCACCGTGTGGGGCAAGCGTGGCCAATTTGGTCATGGCCCACTGGGAACACCAATTTGTTTTCAACCATACATTATATAACGACCATGTTGTGTTTTATACACGCTATTTGGACAACATATTTATCGTCTTTAATGGTGATGAACTACAAGCAGTTAATTGTGTAACATATCTTAATAACACCACTGACTTTTTGTCTTTTACTTCATCCTTTAGTACTAAGAATATAGCATACTTGGACATTATGTTGTCTAAGGACCCAATAAGAGCAAGTTACACAGCGAAAATTCACAGGAAATCAACATTTTCAAATACTTTCTTGCACTATACTAGTTGTCACCCTTATAAACAGAAACGTGCTGTGGTCAAAGGCCAGCTAGTCAGAGCGGTGAGAATGGTAAGTAACGATGTAGATTTTGAAGAGGAATGCTCAACATTGAAAAAGATGTTTTTAAGCCTAGGATACCCGGCTGGTCTTATTGAGGATCTAGTAATAGAAGTATCAAATAAACGTCAGACTAACTTTTATGTTCCATTGTTAAAAATTACGAATATCTTTGACCACATGGAATCTTCCACCCTTATGGTAGGGGAGCATACTGAGATGAGCTGTTTAAAAACAAATTCAATCATTCCTAGATTTATTACTACCTTCACTTTGGGTAGTAGAGATTTATGGGCCACCATCAAGAAAAACTGGGATTTGTTTAAAGTTGACTCGATGGTGTTTTCTAGGTTAGGTTGTTCACCCCAGGTTACTTATAGGAAAGCTAAGAACTTGAAAATGTGGTTTGAACAAAAAACACTTACTACAAGAACCCCGGGTATGTTTAAATGTCAATCTTGCAACTACTGTAAATACATAATCGAGTCTAACAGATTCTTGATACATAACCATGAATTTAGATTGAAATATAGGGCTAATTGTAATTCATGTATGTTAGTTTATTTAGCCCAATGCCAAGATTGTATGGCATTCTACATTGGGAAAACGGAGCGTAAGCTTCGTGAACGTATTTATGAACACATGTACGCCATAAGGAAACAAAAAGAAGTGAACGCACTGGCTAAACATATTTCAGAATGTCCAACACATAAATTTAAGTTTATGGCAATAGATCAAGTTAGCCAGGACAATAGAGGTGGCCCTGTTCAACTGAGACTACTAGAGAATGAATTACGATGGCAGATTAGGCTAGACGCTTACCATGCTCCTGGCCTTAATGAATCTTGTTCCATTGCAGGTATTTTAAAGCTATTAAGCCTCAAAAGATAATATCTTTAGAGATGTGTTTACATAATGTGGTTTAGTTACCAAGTGTAGGCTCATATGTATGCACTAGGGTGTAAATGTAACCTTAAAAATTACATAATAATCTAGGTATAACCTCTGTATCTGTATTCATATTCATTTTCATGAGGTAGTATTTACAATTATAATAAGATTACTTGTTGCGGGGAATTGTATAGATAAAAGTTTTAGTATTAAACTAGTGCATTGAAGCACGATAGTATTGTTAATGAAAAAAGTATTAGCATACACGCCATTGATGAGGGAAAGGTGGTCCACACAGCCTACCTGGACCTCGCAAATGCCTTCGATACAATACCCCACTCGGGCATTATAGATAAGCACACCAGCTTAAATATAAACCCCTATGTCACTAGATGGGTTGCAAACTGGCTCAAGGACAGAACCCACATGGTTAGAATTGCTGGAGCCATGTCAGACTCCAAACCAGTTACAAGTGGCGTCCCACAAGGCTCAGTCCTGGGACCTCTCTTGTTCGGTATATATTTCTCGGCGGTACAGGCCAACACAGAAGGACTGTGGCTGACCACGTTCGCAGATGACTGCAAACTGGGTGCCATAATCAACTCTCCAGCCGACACAAGCATCCTCCAAAAGGGCCTCATAGAAACAGACAACTGGTGCCAGAGCCATGGCCTCAAGCTAAACGCCAAAAAGTGTATAGTCATCCCCTTTGGCAAAAACAAAGTGCCCACAAATTACCACATAGGTGGTAATCCATTAAGTACAGAAGAAGTCATTAGGGACCTGGGGACCCAAGTTGATAGCAATCTCTCATTTGACAACCACGTGGCCAAAGTGGTTAGAAAAACATTTTATATAGCCCACCTAATCATGAAGGGATTCACATCTAGATCGGGGAGGTCATCGTACCTCTTTACTCATCCCTCATCAGGCCCATAATTGAGTACAATGCCCCTTTTGGGATGTACCTTACCAGACACCTGCAGCAACTGGAAAGACCCAAAAGTACCTCACCAAGAGGATCAAAGGGCTCAAACAGATGCCATATGCTGCCCAGTTAAAGAAACTCCAGCTCTACTCAGTGGCATACCGCCTGCTCAGAGGCGATCTGTGCCTGACGTATAAAGCCATGTCCAACCCAGAATTAATGGACATGCTGCACCTCAGAAAATCCAAATCCCATCGAGCTATGCCCGAGACTTGAACCTCAGCACTGAAATAAATAGGACATGCTGGAGGGACAGATTCATAACCCAGAGGCTCCCTTCACTCTGGAATAAAATCCCAGTCCAGGTTAGGCAGAGTCCCACATTGACTCTCTTCAAGAGGAATCTTGATGAGTGGATGGGAGATCGCAGGTTTACCCCGGCTATCACTTCTGTGTTACTGTTAGACAGAGGCACAGTATACTAACCTCAAAAAACGCATAGCAAAATTAATTTAAAATGGGTGGCGAAAGCCAAACACACTCTGGCTAGGCTTATAAATGCCCTAGGGCAGATAGCCTAGTATGAACCTATGAACCTATGAACCTATAAACAAATAGAGTGTAAAACAAACTGGACGGATTAATTTCAATTTTGATTTAGATTTTAACATTGCCCATATTTAGATTTTAATATTGCCCTTGATTAGGTTGTATATGGAGTCGTTGTTGCCTGTTGTTGCCTTTATTTACACCACTTTATTTATTTATTTATTTATTTATTTATTTATTTATTCAGTTATTTATTTACTTATATGTTCGATATTTAAAGTGGTTACTCATACATATACATATATTTTAAAATTTTTTGTCAGCATGTCCTTTTAAATGTTAATTAATGGATTTAATTGATTGTAAATTAATGAACTATTTAAGGTTGTGGTTTCTGATTTTTACTTGTCTGAGGAAGTTTGCTTACTAAGCAAACGAAAAGCACTTCATTAAACTTTTCATTCCGTTTTCTGTGTGGATCCTGTTTCGTGCACTACCAGTTCTGTTTTTTATTCGTAGTAGGTTTTTTGTATTGGATTTATGGCTTTTGATTATATGATAAAACGAAAGAGTACTGGTTTGGTATTTTTAATAAATTTTCATTTTAGTTAGAGTTTGTTACAATTGTATGACTTTTTTCTGTTTTTAACTATAAGAATCAATCAGAAGAGGTTAGGAAATGACTATAAAGAGAGATTAGATAAGCAATTCACAGAGAAACAATGAGGGGATATATGTATATCGCCCAAATATGCAACAAAATCTAGAAGATTTTGGATCTTTGCCTGGAGGTGCATACATAGATGTTTTTATATCCCATGCAGGCTTCAAGGAATTTTTCCTCAGATAAACAGCAAATGTTGGAAGTATGATGGGGCAGAAAGATGTAACTGTGAGCATATTTTCTGGGAGTGTAATGAGTTGGTAACTTTAAAGATCCCCTGCAGACTGTTCTGTCAGACATGCTGGGTGAGCAAGTTGGACTGACTAGGAAAATGATTTTTGTGCTATGATACAAACTAAGAATTGCCTAGATATGATAAGACCTTGCTGAGTCTGCTTATGATGGCTGCCAAAAAAGCAATTACT
The DNA here is from genome assembly GCF_019279795.1 of Protopterus annectens. NCBI lineage: Eukaryota > Metazoa > Chordata > Ceratodontiformes > Protopteridae > Protopterus > Protopterus annectens. The sequence continues at coordinate 1,600,199,140 of NC_056744.1, read as the reverse complement.
AGAAAATGGAGATTAAAATCTAAACCAACTTTACTAGAAGTAGTGAAGATAGTAACAGAGTTAAAACAACTGGAACTGGGATTGTTAGAAAACAGTATGAGCAAATGACATAGAAAAAATTGGAACTGTGGGATGAATACATGCAGAGGAGGAACGAGGTTTAAAAGAAGGCCGGATTTGAATGAGCTATGTAATGGCTGAATAACAATGACTGGATATGTTAAAAGTGATTTATATAGTTTGCAGCTACAGTTGTGTCGTATGGTTTGGAATGTATAATGTTTGCAAATGAGATTGTGTCACTATGGTTTATTGCCATTTATTGTCATTTATATGAAAGTAACATGGCCTACATCATATGTGATAATTTAATAAAGATGTTTCCTATTTACAAAAAACATGTATTTTCTGAGCAATAAGAACCATGACATTCTAATGACTGGCATTACTGATTGACTATATTCCTCGGTAATTTACCAGCAAATAAAAAGTTTTATGAGGTATAGGGCAAAAATATTAAGCAAACTCAAAGATGTTCTACAAATTTCTGGACACCTGAGTGGCATATTGGGAAATATTTTAAGATGTGTCAGGTCAGCCATTAGTTACCTTGAATGATTTTTAATTGTTGGATGCTGCTGCCTGTTCTTGTCCTTATGTGCCCAGGTGTTGGACTCAGTGTAGTCATGGTAATGGTGAAAGAGGACAGCTATATTAATAGAAAGGGGGAGTGGAGTGAAGCGGGACAGTAAGATTGGCAAAAAAAGGAGGCTTTCAATGCCTTTACTTCAATGCTGTCATATATCATAAGGAACTATACAATCACCCAAGTCCCAGGTGCTTGAAGACCACTGCCTTGTAGCTCACGTAGGCTGCTGCTCACACATGTTCAGGCAAGGAGTGGCATCTATGTGGACAGATTGGACCTGACATATCTTACCTGAATTTATCATTTGAGTTCAATTAAGGTAAGTGTAGCAGCAATGGGGAGACAGCAGAAGTGGGTGCTAGTTATAAATTAGGATTTGAGGCAGTAATTGGGAAAGGGATTTTGGTTTAGGTAGGGAGGGAGGCATGAGTTTTAGGGTTAGAGAGATGGAAGGGGAATTTCAGGGTTATGGAGAGGGAAGGGAGTTTTAGATTTAGGGCAACATAGGGAGTTTGAGGATTAGGGAGCAGTATGGCAGTTTAGTTTTAGGTATATGGAGTAAATGGGGACATTAGAATTAGAAAAAGGGAGTGATGTTGTAGGTTGAGCAAGTTATTGCGGACTTCAGGTTTAGAAAGTGGGGAGTGGAGTTTCAGGTTTAGGGTGTGATTTTTGATTTTAGGTTTAAATTTAGGAAAGGGGAGATGAATTCTAGGGTTTGGAGTAGAGACTTGAGTTAGCAACTGGGTGGGAGTTTATGGGTTAGAGTTAAGGCTCTGGTTGGGTTATACAGTTTAATAGAGTTGGGTGGTGGGAGAGCTAAGTAATTAAGTCCAATGATCAGGGGGAGTCAACTCCACGGCCATGCTACATGCTAATCAGACATTCTAAGGAAGGTTTGCTAATTAGCTATGTGATTTTACCCAGAAACACTCATGGGAAGGGCCTGGATTACATGGCTGCATAAATTAGCACAGCTGGCTATGTTAACTAACACAGCAAAAATGCCTTGTTTCTCCATCACTTCTAATTGTACAGACCAAGTTGCTGGTAAGTGTCAGGGAGTTTTGTGCAGAAGTGGTGGTGGTGGCTGTAAGTGTGTGTGTGTGTGTGTGTGTGTGTGTGTGTGTGTGTGTGTGTGTGTGTGTGTGTGTGTGTGTGTGCGCGCACGCGCACGTGAGCGCGTGTGTACATTTGGGCAGAGTATGAGCATGCCTACAGGATTATGAATGGTGTCCGATTACTGTGTGTGTGTGTGTGTGTGTGTGTGTGTGTGTGTGTGTGTGTGTATATATGTGTGTGTGTGTGTGTGTGTGTGTGTGTGTATGTGTGCGAATGTCTGCATGCATGTTGGCAGAGTGAATGTGGGAGTGATGTACCTGTGCCAACATGATGTATGGGCCACCAGTGGTAATTATCATTGAAATGTGCTGCTTAGTTCTGGCAGTAATTATGTCTATTTCACAGAGAAACAAATAAGCCAGCAATGAGATCTTCCTCACTGTAGCTAAACATGTCTCTGAATCACATTTCCCACAATCATGTAAACCACAACTTTTGGCTGCTGCACTTTATGCAAGAGGAGGGATTTTTTTCTGAATCCCAAACTATATGTGGAGAATTCAGTGTATTTTTTGTTTTGTAACGTCATTTCACACTGTTCCCCTTGATAATGTGTAGCTGACTCAGTTATGCAAACATGAATGAAAATATGAAAACATGAATAATACAACAGATGACAAATGGTGGCTTCACTGTAGTGCATACTAGACTATCAGTCCTTGTGTCATTTTGTTTTTTTAGACCTTGCCCTCTTGTATGCTTTCTATTATTAATTAGAAATATAAAAATTTCAAAACATCATAAGGAGTAGTGGATGTTAAATGGAAATGTACAAAAAAGTTGCTCTACGTGTGTGAATGAGTTGATATTATTTCACTTATTTTAATATGCCAGTGGCTAGCATTGTATGCCTACTCTATGTTTGGAGTTACTGTTTTTTCAAAGTAGGGCTGTGATGTGGTAATTCAGTGGCAAGGCTTATGCTCTGTTTACTTTTATTACTTAAGCTGGCAGGCTATATTTGCTCTGAAAACTGTATGGCTCGACTGCATGTCTATGCCCTCCAGTGTTATTCTGATGGACATTCCTTCAAATCAGGATCTGTATCCTTTTTTGTGCTTGGAGAATATTTTCCTCTTTTGATTTGCTTTCTTTTGTATCACCTTGCTGTATATACGCAAATATTCAGAACAGTGAAAAGTGTGCTTTAGTCACAAGACAAAATGACTGACAATATAAGCTGAGAATACCATTTATGAAATTCTGTATTAACATGTATCCAAAGCATAACACGGGCTTATTGTCAGGTTCCTATTGTATGTTCAAGGACTCTAAGTACGACCCTCAGAATAGGAATAATTTAAGGGTGGCTGCAGAGATATCCTGACTCTGAAATTGCTGTATCTTGGTGTATTCCCTCTTCTATGAGGTACAACAGTCTTGGAATCAGTTTATGTAAGTGGTGGGGTTTGCAAGAAATATGTGTATGTGTAGCAAGGACTTTTCTAATGCTGCTGATATAAGCATTCAGTGTCCAGCTAAGTTGGGAGTTGTGAATACGTTGCTGTGCTGCTCACCAGCTGTGTACTTTTGTGAAATGGAGCCATATTTGTTATTGAAATGGCGCTGTCATTTGTTTAATTATTCCTGGCTGGATTTACTCTGATCAGAGAAAAGTAAGTTGGAATGTAATACTTTATTATGGGGGCTATTGTTTGTGTGAAACAAAGTTGTAGTACATTATGTGCCCATTGTTTTTATTACAATCAGATATCTGGGGTATACATAGTCAATACAATGGATATACATTTTGGATGGGGTAGACACTAGCTATGGATAAAAACCCTCTTGATGTCTGCACAGTTTTAACAATCTGGCTTTATAAGACTAGTGTGCATTATGTGAAATAACCTGAAATCTTTAATCTCTCTCTCTCTCTGTCTACATGCACACACATGTGCACGCAAACACGCACACACACCCGTGCGCGCACACACACACACACACACACACACACACACACACACACACACACACACACACACACACTCACACACACACACACACACACACACACACACACACTCACTCTCTCTCTCTCTCTCTCTCACTCTAGACATATATATATATATATATATATATATATAAATATATATATATATATATATGGATGGATCCCTATCAGATGATTGAGTTTTTAAAAACTCGAAATTCATATGTCGGGACCAAATGTCTGAGTTTCCAAAAACTTGAACATCCAAAAAAAAACCCCACAAAAATCAAATTTTTTTTTTTTTTTGCAGGGGGCAAGCCCTCCCTGTACAAGCCCCCCCTGCACTGCCCCCACACCCCCTGAAAATTAAATATACCAACTTCGAGACCACATTACACTGAGGTAAAGAGTAAATTTCCCTTTCTGCACTGTATCCCAATCTCCATTCAAAAACATTGATTTTTCAGAAAATCAATCATATGGTTCTGACTATATGAATTTCGAGTTTCTGAAAACTCGATCATCTGATAGGGATCCATATGAAACTGTCTCCAGTTTTGCAGAATGACTATAACTTTTTGACTCACAATTTTGGTGTATGCCTTCATACAACTTGTGTTTTTCTGGCAAATGATTGAAGATTGCAGTCAGTAAATAATGACAGATAGTTGAGCTTTACACTTCAAATCCTTCAGAAAATGCATGTTAGTAAAAAACTGTGATTCTAGCAACTTTATAAGCATATAATAACAATATTTAAAATCTGTCCTTGATTTGGGGCTGTGACAATAGAATTTACTGCCAGCCATGCCAGGCAGGAGTATGGCAGTGGTTGTATGACTTATGCCAGCATAGCTAGCTGGAATTTTATAAATAATTATATGTCATTTGTATATCAACCTAATCTGTACAGATGCTTGTGCTGAAAATGTATTTGTGAGCTTTGCTTGTGTTAATTGTGTTAAAATGTATCAACAGTGCACCCTGCTGAAATGAAGAGAAATGTACATGTATTATGTTATCTGAATTAAATGTATATGTTTTAACAGAGGGCACTGGCACAGTAATGGTTAGCCAGCTGGCTTATTTTAAGAAAAATAAGGGAAATGCAAATGAGCTGTTAAATCATTGAACATCATTCTATAGTGCTGAGTAGGACTAGAGACAGTAGGTCTGGGAGCAGCCATTATCTTTTCACTTTTGTAAAGAAGAGGGGAAGTGTTGTAAATGTTTCTGGCTCCTAGGCATTGTCATGTTCTTCTTCTGGCTTTTCCCGGTTAGGGGTTGCCACAGTGGAACTCTGGTCTGCTAATGATTGGCAGTAGATTTTTACAGTGCTGAAGTGCCAGCTCAATGCCTAACCTTCAACGAAGGCACGCCCATTCGTGCATGTCTTTTGAACGCCACTCGACCATGGGGAGGACATGCACACTCCACACAGAAGGCGCTCCAGACGAAAATTGAACAGGAGAACCTCTTGCTGTGAGGCGACAAAGCTACTGCTGCACCACAGCGGCTTCCTCCTAGGCATTGTCATAAAAGCTGTAAATGTATATTGTAGCAGTCTGCTAAAGTCCTGTCTCAAACTTCAAAAGGAGATATTGTGAGAACCTAGAGACAGGTGACCACATGAGGTCATTCGGAAAGTTATCTTGGATATTATATTTTACAGGGAGTAATCTCAGAGGTTAGACTCATACCTTTCAACCTGGAAACATCAAAAATCTGGACAAAGGCCCAAGAAAATAGGTACAAATCTGTACACTGATTAACATAAAATTTGCATACATAATTATGTGACCTCATCCACTCCAATGGAGCTGTGGGATATCAACTTTCAAATGCAAATTGAAGAATGGACAACCAAAATATGGCCCCAGAGTTCCCCTGTGCCTGCAGCCATTCCAATGTCCCATTACTTGGTTATTTCACCCCATTTTCCATAAACACTGTAATGTGCATACTTCTTTACTTCTACAATGATTATTTGAATTTCATTTAAAACTTTTATTTTACATTTTGTAGCTCAATGCTGGGCCAATAATCAGGGAACCTGAATCCTCACTCCTGACACTGGAGAGGGGCGTGCACTTGGAATACAAATGGATACACTTAGTATTTCCAGATGCAGACCTCTCCACATCAAGTACAAGTTCTCTTAACAGCACACAGGGAACACACACGACCACTAGTTTCTCACTTTTTTTAATTTTTTACTGTACCTAACAAGTTACAGGAATAAAATGAATCTAGTGATAGTAACTGGTCAGCAATAGCAACAGATAATTTAAACAAGTGCAACTGTAAAGCAAAATATTTTTCAGTGCGGTATCAGAAAAGCAGTCAGTCAAATAATAAAATTATACCACAAAGCTAATGCAGCACTCTCTGGTGCATTACTGTGTACCACTAGCTTTATATTATGTATATAAAGTTAGGAAAAAACACTAAAGTAAAATCTTCCAATTATATGCAGCCACTTATTTAAGTAAACACCTTCATAAATACTGTCTTCCATATAAAGACATCAACAAAAGTTCAGTGAAATTTACCTTTGTGACATCAGTGTAATAACTATGTGAAGGTTTGCCCATGGATTTAATGGGCGTACCACAGCACTCGAGCATCACCCCATTGATTAAATACTATGGATACATCACCACCTTACACCTCCAGTGATGTCACAAGGTTTTTAAAGGCTTTTACTAAGAACCCATCCACATAACAGGGTTATGATATGGTGAAAAATGCATCATGACATGAACTGTGAAGAGTGCAGTGATATATAAAATACAACAGAACACAAGGAGATAAAATCTTCTGAAAAAAAGGTCACACATAAGACATGCAAAATTTAAAATACTTTATTTTATTAAACAAAGGATATTGAACACAAAACATTCACACTGCTATCTACAACTTGACCTTTTTCTAGGCTGCAGGTTTTCAAATTTTAAAATCTAGCAAGTACATACAAAAGGCCTCACAAACCTGGAATGAGTTTCAGATTTTCCTGTGAAGTTATCAGACAGTAAAAATTCTGATCACAGCTGAATCAAAAGGGAAAAAAAACATTTTCTTTGATTTTCATGATGGATGATGGTTGCACAGTTTCCGGGAGTCCAGGAGGACTGGATGTGAGGCTAGACCAATGATTCAAGATCAAGACTGCTACTGCTCTGCTTAGGGACAGGGTTGCTGCTACCATTGCTTGCAATCCTTGCTTCCTGGCTGCCTCTCTATGTTTTAAATAACTAATGTGGTCACGTGGGTTTTCTCCGGGTGCTCCGGTTTCCTCCCACATCCCAAAGATATGCTATAGGTGGATTGGACACTCTAAATTGGCCCTAGGCATGAGTGCGTGTGTGCCTTCTGTGGAAGGTTCGGTGCAGGGCTGGCAATTTGAGACTGTAAAACTCCACTGCCAATCATGAGTGGACAGGTGATCCGCTGTGGCGACCCCTAACCGGGAAAAGCCGAAAGAAGAAGAAGAAATAAATATACACTGTTGCTCGGCACTTGCTGACTAGGACTGCTTATTTTAAACTATAAAAAATAGTCTGACAGAGAGGGACTATGCTATGTTGTTGAGTGGGTATGTCCTCCCATCTCTGTCTTTCCCAGTTGGTTCGGATTTAGCATTAGGACTGGCAGAGCTGCTGCAACACACACATATGACTCGCGCAAGTCATGTAAACTTAATTTCAATACACTGACTCAGCCCTCTGCCGAATTCCGGCAGGCTGGCAGGCTGGTCACAAAGGTGACATCATTGCGCATGCCTCTGCAATAAAGCCGGGAAATTCAGGAATTAAGGGAGCCATGCGGAAACTCGTGGCACTCCAGTATTTGGACCTCAAAACCGGTAAATGCAGAGCAATTCAGTACAGTTGAGCAGTATGGTTAGAGTATTCTATTTGGAAAGCCTGATTAGAATGACTGCTCACGTATTTCATCTTGCATTGCCCCAGTAAGTTATTAGGGGACAGTAAATTCTCTTATATTTCAGTCAGGAATATAGTGAAGCTTTATTTAGAGATTGTTTTTCTTTATTTGTATGAATCTGTCCATCAATGTTGTTTTCAATACTTTCTGTGATTTGAACTCTGTGGTTTACTGTGAATATATATATATTCAATATTTTCATGTTCTTTTATTATTCATTATTAAATATGTTTAAACTTTTCATTGTGGCTTGTCCTTTTTAGAAAGTATCAACTTCTGAGGGAACTTATATTTATTTGGTGACACTGTGTGCGCCACTCCAGAAGGCCTAGTCATCTTGGTGAACTACTGCCATTTGTATTAGTGTTAATATTGCACAATATAATTGGAAAACCTTTGTTAAGAGCCTTAAAGTAACTGATTGTGAAGTGTTTGGTGGCAGTGATAACTACCTTATAGTCTGAGCAGAAGGGGGCGTAGCTAGTAAATCTGTGCCAGCCTTTCCTAGGTGTGTGTCTGAAAAATCAAATCACTCAGTGTGTGTACGTGTGTGTGCGTGTGTGTGCGTGTGTGTGTGTGTGTGTGTGTGTGTGTGTGTGTGTGTGTGTGTGTGTGTGTGTGTGTGTGTGTGTATGTGAGCTACTCAGGGGCAGTGACACGAAGCACTGGATTTACAGAGAGGGTGCTGGAGGACTTGGCTTGGACACTCGACTGAGAACCTAACCTTACACCTGTACCAGGGTTTAGTTTTATTGGGGAGCTGGAGGGTGACAGATATAAAGACATCCAGACCTTATGCTGAGTGTGCTGTCTGTGTGCTCATATTGGAAACTGTACTTGATGCAGAAATATCTACATATGGAAATACTGAGTGTATCCATTTGTATTCCAAGTGCACGTCCCTCTCCAGTGTCAGTGGTGAGGATTCAAGCTCCTTGATTACTGGCCCAGCATGGGGATAACACATAATGGTGCCCATCACTTATTAACAGCAGTGGCGGGTGTCACATTCTAATTGATTGGCAGTGGTGGAGTCATCACATGCTCACATACTGTTGAGCAGCGGTGTGGATATTGAATTCCTGTAGCATGTAAGCAGTGTCACTAAAGATAGGTGTACTCCAAGCAGCTACATGGTAGGCATTCAGAGTTTCATATCACAATAGTTTTATTTATTTATTTTTGTTAGCTTAGTTAGTCAGGGACAGCAGGCAAGGATGCCAGCAGATGAGTATGGCAAGCTGACAAGGAACCAGTCAGCTGAGATGTACCAAGCCAAAGGACTGGTGCATGCCAACCTGACAAAAGTAGAAATGATTGCAGCCTTAACCACAGCTGCATTACAGACAAGCAACCAGGAGGACAACCAGACTGGCATTGGGGGTGAAGAGTTCCCAGAAACAGGGCTGTTCAACTTTTCCTCAGAGGAATTAAAAATCTGTCTGGAGATATAAATTCTTGAACTAGAGGCCAAATGTTTGAAACTAGAATCAGCAGAGAGTCTGTAGTGTTTAGAGGTCAAGAGTAGAATCAGCAGAGAGACTGCAGCATTTGGAAGCCAAAGAAAATGAGAGGCAGAGGTAACATGAAAAGGAAATGTTGACTATTTGCCAGGATCATGGAGGTAATGGGGAAGGGAGTAACTGTACCGCAAAAGCAATAAAGGTTAGCAAACTTCTCCCTCAATACCAAGAAGGTGATTATTTTGATAGCTTTATTCATCTATATGAAATAGTATGCAAACAGTATGATGTTGACTGGGGGCTCTGGGTACAGTTCTTCACACCCTTACTCCATGGTAAAGCTGTAACTGTTGTTTCGAAATTGTCTGTTACTGATAGTTTAGATTATATTCAAGTTAAGCACTGTTTATTACAATGTTTTAAGTTCACACCAGAAGCTTACAGAAAAAAAAATTGGGAGCATAGACGCAAGACAGATGAAAGTGTATGTGATTATTATTGCTGAAAAAGCACTTATTTTCATAGGTGGGGAGGTGGTGTCAGGCCACCACTTTTGAAAAGCTGGCAGACCTTTTGGTGAGGAAACTTTGCCTGAGGACATGAGAATATGGTTGACAGATAGAAAATGCAGCACTGCAGATGAGTCGGGAAAATGAAGACCTATACATAGCAAGCAGGGCATCACTGCACAAGAAAGTGGTGCCAAGTGCTGCACATGGATATAAGGGAACCCATGGTGGGCAGCAGTAACAGGGGAAGCCACTAGTTCAGGTACATGGCCAGGATCAGGGGTTAAATGTCCTAAATGTAACCAGTGGGGCCATGTAACATATAGACATCCAAAGAGGCAAGGTGGGGAACAAAAGGTGGGGGAGCCAGCAAGTGGGAATAACAGAATTGCAGTAGTAAGTTGTCTGGTGACAACAGGGGTACTAAACTACCAGCAGAGTTTATATCCAATCTTGGTAGATGGAAAACAGGCCACTGCCAAGAGAGACATAACCTCTGATATAACCATTGTGAAGCCTGCAGTAGTTAAGGAGGAGCAGTTTTTGCCTGGGCAGTCCACTCCAGTCAGAGCTTTAAGAGAGACCCCATTCCAAATGCCTTTGGCCAGGGTTCACCTTGACTAGGAGGGTGGAAACAGAAGCAGGCAAGTAGGTGTGTTTAAGGATATCCCTGCAGATGTCTTCATAGGGTATGATTCTGATAATGCAGTATCCTGTGTGCATGTAGTGACACACAGTCAGGCTTGGAGACAGGCATGTGGGTCTGATAGGCTGGGGAAGACCCAGGAAGACTGCACAACTGAAGCTTAGGACTGGTGATGTGGCTACTTCGGTGAGGGAGCTACCCTGTAGCAGTGAGACTGAAGTTGAGCCACAGCCACTGGTGGGTACTGATGTTCCCTTGGACAGAGTGACTGCAAGATCAGAGGTGAGTAGTAGTACCCAGACTGACAGTGAGGCACCACTGTCAGAAGAAACCAGAATTCCTGTGGAGGGGGAGCTGGGAAGAGTTACAAAGAGAGAGGTGAGACAGGATCAGCTCTCAGACCCTACACTAACAGGCTTGAGGGAGGTACTAAGGAGGTACCTGATTCTCAAGGAAAAAGGTGATTCTGTACACTGGCATAAAGGGTTACTGTACAGAGAGTGGACTCCTGAGGGAGGGCTAGTAGGTGAGGTAATACAGCAGTTGGTAGTGCTCAGAGACTGTCTGGCACTTCTAGCCATAGTCCATGACATTCCCTTTGCAGGTCATATGGGCATAAAGCGTGCCAAGAGATATATTATGCAGATCTTTTATTGCCTGGGATTGCCAGGGATGTAACAGAATACTGCAGGACCTGTGAGCAGTGCCAAAAAGTAGGCAAGGCAGAAGAAAAGATCAAAGCTCCTTTGATAGGTTCATAGGTTCATAGGTTCATACTAGGCTATCTGCCCGAGGGCATTTACAAGCCTAGCCCATCGTTTTGTGGCTTAGGCCACCCCTTTAGTATGGGGAACTATACCCATTATTTTTCTGTGCCTCTGTCGAGCAGTGACACTGAGGTAATCCCTGGGGTATATCTGCGATCTCCCATCCATTGGTCAAGATTTCTCTTGAACAAGGCCAGCGGTGCTCTGCCTCACATGTGCCGGATTTTGTTCCACAGCATAGGAGTCTTTGGGTGATGAATCTATCCCTCCAGCGTCCTATTAATAGCCGTGTCAAGGTTTAAGTCTCCGCCCTTGTGGCTCTGATGGATCTAGATTTTTGAGGTGAAGCATATTCATCAAATCTGGGTTTGACATGGCCTTGTATGTTAGGCAAAGGTCACCTCTGAGCAAGCGGTGGCGACTGAATAGAGCTGGAGTTCTTTCAGTCGGGCAGCATAGGACAGATTTTGAGACCCTTTATCCTTTTGGTGAGGAACTTTTGTGGCCTCTCCAGCTGCTGCAAGTGTCGGGTCAGATACATTCCGAATGGGGCATTGTACTCAATCATTGGTCTGATGAGTGATGAGTAAAGGGAGACTATGACCTCCCTTGATCTAGATGAGAATCCCTTCATGATAAGGTGGGCAATGTAGAAGGTCTTCCTAACTACTTTAGCTACATGGGTGTCGAATGACAGACTACTATCAACCTGGGTCCCCAGGTCCCTGATAACTTCTTCTGTGCTCAGTGGATTGCCTGTGATCGAGGAGCTGTTTCAGAGGGTAGCTATGTTTATTCTGGGGCCTCTGAGTATCCCAAGTTCCACAGGGAAGAAGTATATCCTAGCGGTAGTAGATTATGCTACTAGATACCCTGAGGCAGTGGCTCTGTCCTCCATTGAGGCAGATAAGGTGGCAAATGCTTTGCTAGAGATTTTCAACCGAGTAGGTTTCCAAAGAGAAACACTGACTGACAGAGGTGCCAATCACAGGTCAGACCTGCTAGCTTGTTTGTGGGAGTGCCGTGGTGTGAAGCACCTAAAGACCACCCCCATACTACCCCCAGATTAATAGTCTTGTGGAGAGGTTAAACTCTACACTAAAAGCCATGCTACAGGCATTTGCAGACCAGTTTAAGAGGGAGTGAGACAAATATTTGCCCCATCTATTGTTTGCTTACAGAGAGGTGCCCCAAAATCCACAGGTTTTCCACCATTTGAGTTGTTGTATGGGCATAGTGTGGGGGGATCTCTAGATTTGATTCATGATACATGGGAGGGTGAATGAAAATCCCACAAGGAGTCTGTTGTGGCATATGTCCTAAACCACAGGACAAGGATTAGGGAGCTCATGGGCTTGGCCCAGGTGAGCCTTGCAGAAGCCCAACAGTAGAAAAAGGTCTGGTATGACAAGAATGTTCGCACCAGAGAGTATGATATGGGACAGCAGGAGATGGTGCTCATTCCTATCAAACACAATAAGCTGCAGGCAGCTTGGGTGGGGCCCTACAAGGTAGTAAGGAAGGTCAGTGATAACTATATGGTAGAACTGCTAGGCAAGGGGCAGGGGCACAAATTGTACCATGTTAACATGATGCAACCTTACCATGACAGGGAAGCCTTTGTGCTGAGTATTTGCAGCAGGAAGCAGGAGAAGTCTGAGGGGCATCTATGGCTACAGGCATCCAGGGGTTGCAGGCATATGATATGACAGTGCAACACTGTAGTGGGGTCAGCAATGCAAAGGTAGATGGAATCTTGAGACAGGGATTGGGCTAACATATTCCCAGATAGACTTATTTCTATCAAGCCACATTTCTCAAGAGTCACTTGAAAAACTAGATTGGGGCTTCAAAGGGGAGGAGATATGTGACAATTTGAGGTGCTGCTAGCCATACCAGGGAGAAGTAGGGCAGTGGATGTATGACTTGTGCCAGCGCAGCCAGCTGGAATTTTATAAATAACTATATGTCATTTGTATATCAAACTGATCTGTACAGATGCTTGTGCTGAAAATGTATTTGTGAGCTTTGCTTGTGTTAATTGTGTTAAAATGTATCAACAGTGCACCCTGCTGAAATGACATGTATTATGGTATCTGAATTAAATGTATATGTTTTAATAGAGGACATTGGCACAGCAATGCTTAACCAGCTGTCTTATTTTAAGAAAAATAAGGGAAATGTAAACGAGCTGTTAAATCATTGAATGGCACCCCATAATGCTTAGTAAGACTGGAGATGGTAGGTCTGGGAGCAGCCATTATCTGTTAGCTTTTGTAAAGAAGGGGGAAGTGTAAATGTTTCTAGCTCCTAGGCATTGCCATAAAAGTTCTAAATGTGTATTGTAGCAGTCTGCTAAAGTCCTGTCTCAAACTTAAAAAGGAGATATTGTGGGGACCTAGAGTCATGTGACGAGATGAGGTCATTCTGCAAGTCATCTTGGATATTATATTTTACAGGGAATAATCTCAGAAGTTAGAGTATTCTGTTTGGGAAGCCTGACTAGAAAGACTACTCACATATTTCATCTTGCCTTGTCCAAGTAAGTTATTAGGGGGCAGTAAATTCTCTTAGATTCAGTCAGAAATATAGTGAAGCTTAGTTTAGAGATAATTTTTTCTTTATTTGTATGAGTCTCTCCATCAATGTTGTTTTCAATATTTTCTGTGATTTGAACTCTATTTACTTTGAATATATATTCAACATTTCCATGTTCTTTTATAATATATTTAAACTTTTCATTGTGGCTGGTCCTTTTCAGAAAGTATTAACCTTTGATAGTACTTATATTTATTTGGTGACACTGTGTGGACCACTTCAGAAGGCCTAGCCATATTGGTGAACTATTACCATTTGTATTAGTATTAATATTGCACGGGATAATTGGACACCTTTTGTTAAGGTACTTGGAATAGCTGACTGTGAAGTGTCTGGTGGCAGTGACAACAACCTTATAGTCTGAGCAGAAGTGGGCATAGCTAGTAAATCTATGCCAGCCTTTCCCAGGTGTGTGTGCGAAAAATCAAATCTCTCAGTGTATGTGTGTCAACTGCTTGGGGTCAGGGGCACAAAGCACTGGATTTACAGAGAGGGTGCTGGAGAACTTGGCTTAGATGCTCAGCTGAGGACCTAATCCTACAGCTGTACCAGTGTAGAGTTTTATTGGGGATCTGGAGGATGACAGATATAGAGACATCCAGACTCCACACTGAGTGTGTTCTCTGTGTGCTCTTAAGAGAAAATGTACTTGATGCAGAGAGGTCTGCATCTGGAAATGCTGAGTGTATCCATTTGTATTCCAAGTGCACATCCTTTTCCAGTGTCAGTGATTCAGGCTCCTTGATTACTGGCCCAGCATGGGGATGACTTATAGTGGTGCCCATCACATATTAGCAGCAGTGGTGGGCATCACAGTGGCTTGTATCTTTTGCTACCTTTTGGCTCTGTCCCTTATTGCTACTGTAATATGTTGTGAGGGATTTTTTATCATAATCAGATTAAATGCATACTGCAAAGTGGCTGCAACTGCTGGGTGGTGGTGGGAGCAGTCTGTGTTTAAAGTAAATTACCCATCTTGTTGTTTACATAGTTCAAACAGTCTGACTTAGTAAGATTAGTATGCATGTATGTAAAATAAGATGGAAAACTAGTGTGTTTGTGTGAAATAAACTTTAAAATGCATCACTGTGTCCATAATTTATATTTATCACAGTAAGGCTTCAGAGGTGTATGTAGTCAACAATGGGGCTCTAATTACTGAGTAAAGGAGCTGTCATGATCAAGTTAAATAGCCATACTTAAGTCTGGGTTTAAAGGACTACTGTGCACTTCTGTAAAGTAAGTTGGAATATGTTAGCGTGGCCTTTTATAATTACAATTGGACTTATGAGTGGCTATAATTTATGGGTATGGACATTGGAGGATTATAATGGCAGTAGTTTGAGTAGTCATATAATGCTGAAATATTCTAAACTGCATATTTTTGTTTTACTTCTTGCTGGAAAAATGTTCAAGACTTTTCAACTTTAAAACAAACACAAACCCACACATCTTGCACTAAACAATTAATATAATTTAAAACAATCTGGTTGGTAAGTATACATTTAAAACAATCAGTAAGATAAATGCAAAATAGCATGCATGTATGCATTGTCAAAAAATGTGTGAGGTGGGGTAGGAGGCCCATGGTTTAAAAATTGCCCACAGCCCAAAGAAAACTTAATCCACTATTGCCACTGATGTGGTGTCTCATCAGCAGTTTGTGTCATCTCACTTGCAACTGTCTTTGACTGATAATTTCATATCTGGACCCTCACATGAACTTGAAATGCATGGTATTTGAAGTAAATAAGATGGCATTTGCGTTGTGTCCCATTACATTTTGCTATCTGTAGTCTCAGCAGTATTGTTTGCTCCCTGTTCCTCTTCTCATGTCATGTGTGCTTATTGACATCACCCTAAACTCCACATAGCACACTAGCCATGTTTACAGTGCTAGACCACTGACCTACCTATCAACTGGTTAATACCAAGTGCTGTAGCTATATCAGGGATGGTCCTGGAGTCACAGTGGCACCTAACCCCCCATGTGTATCCCCTGTGGTGGGTATCTGCACTTCACTTTAGATGGTGTGTACACTGGGAAGACAGGTGGAGCCAATAACAGGTACAAGATGTCCATCATGCCCTGATAAGACAGCGTGTTCAATTGTACCTTGACAGCAGCCTCTGTAATGGTGTATGTGGGTAATATTAGCCAACAGTGAAAGCTGTGATGGCAGGAAAACACATGACAACATTGACTGTGACCACAATATTTTGGCATGCATAGCACCACACAGTAAATTATCACTACAGCTGTAGCACTATTGACATACATTC
This sequence comes from Protopterus annectens, assembly GCF_019279795.1. Classification (NCBI taxonomy): domain Eukaryota; kingdom Metazoa; phylum Chordata; order Ceratodontiformes; family Protopteridae; genus Protopterus; species Protopterus annectens. Next base: position 1,600,183,225 of record NC_056744.1, on the reverse strand, counting down.
CATGTCATGAAGGTTGTTGCAGTTGCAAACCAGAGGTGCCTGGAAAGATAGTAGAGCAGGTGTGCCTTAGTCAGTCCTTCTCTTTAGACATGAGGTAGAGAGTGCTACACCGTACTGCAATGGATATCACTAACCTGATGCATACTTGACTAATGCACTGGCAGTTAGTGCCAGCCCAGCTCCCACATCCCAGCCACCCTCAGGTATGAGAGGTCATTCCTTATATTAAGTAAATGAGGATAAAGTTCATCAGCCTCAGTGATCTGTTTAATTGTTGGTGATCCACCTGTTTGGTGGAACTGTCTGTTAGAATTTCCCATGCCTTTTCCTTTCCATGGAATATCATATCTTCATCAAACCTGTGACAATGATCTAATATAGCCACCCGTAGGATTCATGGCTTACATCAGTCCCTGCCAAATCTGGTCTCATACTGTCTGTCTGCAGCACCATTACCACCTATTATGACCACCCAGAGGTGTAGCTGGTTCAGTTAGTGCCCCATGCTGATGCTATGAACAAGCACCCCACCCATCAGCTCTTCAAGAGAAGAGCAAATAAGCCAGAAATTATCAGCTTATTGCAGTTAGGTCTACGCGCACCCCCAGCAAAAAAAAAAACACAAACGGTCCTTCTACTGGCACGCCAACTAGGTGGCCACCAGATGCATATGCCTCTCCCTCCACCCCGAGTCAGCTGTTCAGGTCCCATTTCTGTACCCTGCCCCCAACAATCCTTTAACATATTTTTCTAAAAAAAATTCTTCTTTTAAATTATAGTAAACTGTCTGCAACAAATGTATCAAACAGTTGCTACAGTGTACACCCTGCCTGCATGGATCACTACAGCACTCAGGTTTTAGTTAAAAAAAAAAAGATTTTCTTTTACATTTAAACTGTAGCAAACTCTTTGCTACAATGTAACAAGTAGTTGCTGCAGTTTAGATCATGCACAGAGTGCTGCAGCTTTCAGGCTTGTACACAAATGTTGTTTGTTTTTTCGGCTTTTCCCGGTTAGGGGTCTCCACAGCAGAACTCCGGTCTGCTAATTATTGGCAGTAGATTTTATTATTTTTTTTATGGTGCCGAGTTGCCAGCCTGACTCCCAACCTTCAGCGAAGGCACGCCCATTCACACATGTCTTTCGGAGGCCAATAGACTGTGGGGGGGGGGGGGGTGGCATGCAGACTCCACACAGAAGGCACTCCAGCCGTCAATCAAACAAGAGAACCTCTTGCTGTGAGGCAACAATGCTACCACTGTACCACCGCAGCTTATTTCAGGCTTGTACACAAATGCAATACTTTTTTTAAATGCTGGTATTACATTAAATAGCAATCAGAATTGGCTGATCGTACCCCCCAAACACTTTGCACCCAGGGCTGTTGCCCCTCTTGCCCCACCCCAGCTATGCTACTGCAACTGCCTATATCACTGACATCCTGCACCAGTTCCTGTTAAATCTGATTCCAATAATACCTGTCTGTGACTCTTTTATCACCTATTACGGACCTCCACATTATTCATATCCAGCACCGTCCACTTTCAGATCTGCTACCCAAGCTACCAGTCTGTATCATATTTTTCCAGGAGGCACATGGCATGCGTTTGGAGGATCTGCAGTAGGACTTCATTCTTCTGGATTGAAAACTTTTCCTGTTTTTGTCTTCTACAGATGGTTATACCAATGCATGTGCACCTGTGAGCAAAACATATCAGTCAGTGTCGCTGTATGGTACATTCTGGTATGCATATACCTATGGTAACAGCCAACCCTTTTATGCACCTGCTTTATCAGCTACAATTAGAGTTATACAAACCCCCTACCACCCATTTCTATACCGTAGCCATGATCACAGCCTCTTCCCCTCTTTATGCACAAATTAATTAGCTGCAGTTAGAGATATGTACAGCTGCCCCCAACTATGTTTTGTAGTCAAGCCTCAACATGTGCTCCTGAAGCCCACCCCTGCATTATGTCCTTCACAAGGTCTCCATTATACACTGTTGCCTTCTTTCACAGCCATAGGCATGCCACTTTTGTGGGATCCCATTTACAAGTTTATCAAGACATCTGCCTCAGTATGACACATCCCCTATAGGGTTTGGTACTTTCCCAGGGATGAATCCTTCCATAACTCTGTAAAGCTACAAGTCTACAGAATCTTAATTGAAATTCCTGCATTTCACAGATGCACGGTAAAAAGTAGCGCTGAACAAAAAGGCTCCAATATTTTATAGCACACTAACAAAGATCACTTAGTATGAGTCATGGTAATGCAGCACAGCCACTAAGCACCACTGTTTCTGAATCTCTGTCCTGGTGCACTGCACTGGCCTAACATGCTGATGGTAACTGTGCACATTATGGAGACCGGGAGTATGCCTACATATATGGCATGCACATGCCTATAATGCTGCAATGAAGCACTATATCCATTCTTAGCAGTGCATTTCAATGCTATGGACGTAGAATAAGCCATCATTTCTTCATTCTTCATTCTGTCCTTACTTAATTATTATACTGTACATCTCCTTCTCCACCCTTCACTGACTTCTATTACTTTTCCTAACCGAGTGCTCATATAACATGTATTACCAAAAATGCCATTAATTTATGGTAATATGTATGCTCCCTCCTTTCTGCTACTCTGTCTTCTTCATTTTCTTGCTACGGACCTCCATTCTAGTTAGCAGGACATGGGCTGAAACACCCAAGTGATATCACTCATTCCCATAAAATAATGAGTCTAATGCCTGTTTCATTTCCAACTTCCAAACTAGCTAGAGAGCAACTTGTCACACTCCCTACTTTCCAAATGCAAATGTACAAGAAGACATCACTTCAGCAAGTAAATCAGTACAGCACTGTACTGTTTAATAAAGAAGACCTCTACAATGAACTAATTTACTCCTGCCTTTCTTTAATTACTGTGATCTTTACTGGTCAGTTTCTGCAGTCCTCATTAGAGGTGACCATAATATAAAAGTAATACATTTCCTCCACACTTAGTATCCTCCCTCTCTTGTCAAACATTTATTCAGCTACACAGTCTTCAAAATGAACCACGTTCTGCTAGGAACTCTGAAACTAGACTAGCAAGGCAGCAACATTAAAATGTCAAATAAAATAATCAGTAACCTGAACTTCTCACAGTTAATTTCTGGTTATTTAACTCCAACAAGCATTGCTTCAATGTAATGTTCTGGTCAGGAAAAATATGTATGCCACTTTCATGGGTTACTTCAAAGAGGCTTCTAACTGGTATTATGTTCTATTTTGTTGTGATTTGGGCTTGGGCTGTGCCAGAAAAGGGTCCTTGGACAAACCAATCTTACACGGATAACTACCAAAAATGATATAACTCAAATCTTGGCTGTTCTACAGTATCTCCCTTTCCATCTTCTCTTTGAATAATTTCTTCAAACCTTTTCTCTTTTCTGTGTTGTGACCATAATAGACTGTAGTCCTAAGACAGGGCATATTGAATGTTAATGAGATTAGCATCACTTCAATATTTGATTTGAATGCTCTTCTCTTGCCTGTTATAAATTTCAGTTGTTCTCCCCATATCCTCACATGCTAACAAGGAACCAAGACCAAATTAATAAGGGGATTAATGGAGATGAAATAGGCTCTGCTGCTTCTTTTCCACCCTTAATCTAAAGTCATATGCTATTCATCATCATCACCAACAACCCCCTTTTTCCCATTTTTCTACATCTGAGTCAAGGTGTCATGTCAAATTTTGCCATCTATCTCAATTCAATGCCATATTCCTACCTTCCTGAACAGTCATGCCTGACTGTCATAGGTCTTTTCTCATGCAATCCAGCTTCCTCTTTGCTGGATGCCCTGATTTCCTCTTGCCTACTTCCTGTGTGTCCCAAATCGTCTTCACTAGATTTTGTTCCTTTTTTCTGCAAACCACCATAATCTGTTCTCTTTGACCTTCTCTGTAATTGGAGCCACTTGAATTCTGTTCTGATGTCCTCATTTCTTCATCTGTCCAACAGTGTGCATCCTGAGGTCACAGGCACGTCATCTCCATCACCTCTAGCTTCCTCAGCTGCTCTGCCTTTACTGCCCAGGTTTCTGTACCATACATTAGTATTGCCCACACCACTTACTTTTCAGCTTCTTTGGCATTCTTCTGTCATATACTACACCTGACACTCTATGCCAGTTGGCTGCAGCTCCTCTGATTCTAGCTTTGACCTCTTCATTCAACCTTCCTTTTTCCTCAACCACCCCTCCCAGATACTTAAAGCTGTTAACCTGCTCCACTATTTTTCCTCCTACCTCAATTTTCAGCTTCTTCTGATTCTTCCATTTACTGACATTACAACTGTTGTATATGGAGTCAGTGTCATCTCATGTGCTTTCATTTTTGTATTCCATTCCTCTAGCCTTTCCTGAAGTTCTTGTTCAAAGTCTACCTGTATTGCCAGATCATCTGCATACAGCAGCATTGTTGATCTGTCCCCTCTGACCTGTTTGCTAATGTAGTCCATCACCAGTATGAACAGCAGTGGGCTTAAGGCTGAACCATGATGTACCCCCACTCCCACTGAGAACACCTGTGTGAGTATGAACACTGTTCATACTTGTGATACTTGTGTCATTGAGGCCTTGTACATAACGTACACTAATTCTACCAATGTTTTTGGGACTTTGAACCACCACGGTACTGACCAAATCAGCTTTCCTGGGACCTTGTAAGTTTTCTCCAAGTCTAGAAATGCCCAGTTGAACTTTTGCGTCACCTCTAGCTTCTTCTCAATGGTCTGTCTCACTACAAACATCAGATCAGTTGTGCTGTATCCTGATCTGAATCCGAGCTGCTCATCTCCCATCTTACTCTCTACCACTCTGCATATTTGTTTATTAATCACCATCTCCAGAAATTTCATGCAGTTTGACAGGAGTCTGATACCTCTGTACTGCCCACAGTTGTGGATGTCCCCTTTGTTCTTGAATACAGGCTCTAGTATGCTTATAATCCAGTCATCTGGGATATGTCTTTTTCTCCACACTGCTATAAGTACCCTCAGGAACAATTTCTGCCCATCTCACCCAACATCTTGATCATATCTGCTATCACCTCATCTGAAACTGCTGCTTTCCCAGACTTCATTTTCCTTAGTGCTGTTCTTACTTCTTCTAAGGTGAACTCCTCCTCTTCTTTCATCACAGGCTGTGTTTGGGGCAGTACAGATTCTGGTAGGTTTTCTTCATTCAGAAGTTGCTGGAAGTACTATTTCCATCTGCCTTTGATGTCCTGTGCGCTGCTGATCAGGATGTTGCTGACGTCCTTTATGAAAGGTGTCTGACTATCTTCTCTATCATTCTATCTTTGCCTTGCAACTTGATAGAATTTCTTTTATCCATGTACTAAGTCACTTTCCAGAAGCTGGTAGAGCACTTCTGCTGCTTTGTTCTTTGTTACTGCAACTCCTCTCTTAGCTTTTTTGTTAGCTAAACAGTAGTCCTTCTTAGCTTGGTCTGTCTTTTCTATCTTCCACTTTTCCTGCACTCCTCCTTTCTTTTTATGGCTTCCTGGGCTTCTTTATTCCACCAACAGTTTTCCTTATGTACCTTATTTCCATACCTAGCTCAGCCACATATCTGTTCTGTAGTCCTCACAATTGCTCTTTTGAGGGGCTGCCATTCTTTATCTACTCCACCTATTTCCTCTTCTTCCTGTGGTGCTACAGTGCTGAGTAATTCCTTGAACTCTTGTGCTTTGTCTCCAGCTAACTTCCAAGTCATCAGCCTAGTCTCTGTTGATCTTAGAGGTTCTCTAACCACTACTTGTAGGTGATTACGGCAACCAGTGTTTTACACTGTATGCTGACTGTTTTATTTGGAGTGACATTTCTTACTAGGAGGAATTCTATCAGAGTTGCATGTTGGCAACTCTTGTATGTGATCTTGTGACTGTCTGCCTTGCTCAGCAATGTGTTGGCCACCATCAAGCCATTTGCCAGACAGAAGTCTAGAATGGCCTCTCCATCTTTATTTCTATTGCTCTAGTCGTGTGGACCCAGGCAGTTCTCATTTTCTGTTTTGTCTGTCCTGATATGTAAACTCATGTCACCCATTATCAACACAGTTCGTGTTGTCCTGCTTTATCTAGTAGGCCCTGCAACTGTTGTCTGAATGCACTGTTTTCCTCGCTATTACAGCCCTGCAATGAGACATAGCCTGAGATTAGGAATGCTGCCCTGTTCTTACAATGGAGTAGCTTGCTTTGAGTCTGTCACCAATTCTGATGATGTCCCTCACTGCTTTCTGAAACTTCTCCCTCACCACAATTCCCACGCCATTTCTAGTCTGTCTTCCTCCTGAGTAGTAGACTCTGGATCCCAAGCCAAGTGGCTTTGCTGCACTGCCCTTCCATCTTGTCTCCTGGATATAAAGGATGCTCAACCTCCTCTTTATCATTATTTATTTATTTATTTCAGTTTGATGACCAGGGAAGTCCACTAAGCCAAGAAGAGCCTGACTGTTTTCAGTGGAGACAAGGGGAGAAAAGCTCCAATGACAAATAACAAACAAGTAAATTACAAATACATACAAAGCAGTGTGATTATTTACATGAAGCTGAGAATACAGTGTAATACATATGAGGCATAATACTTATAATACCTGCAAGGAACTATAGATAATAGAACAGTGGTGGAAAGTTTTTGTAAGCACACAGTTATAGTACATATTATATGTAACCAAATCACAGTTTTAGATATAAAAGGAGATCTAACAAGGTTAGCCACAGTGCAGCAGGAGACTGTCCTTTGTAGGTAGTGGAAAGTAGTAGTAGGCAATGTAGTGGTATGAGAAGTGGGTGTGGTAGGGGGTGGGAGTTAGAATAGTCAGGGGAGAGATATATGTAGGGGAGTTGCATGGGCATGTCCATTTTGAAGCAAGTTGTGAGAATAGGAGAGATTTGAAGCTGGTGTGGTTATGGGTATTGCGCAGGGAGGGAGGTCAAGAGTTCTGTAGTTTAGATATGGAACAGGATAGTAGGAGGTGGATAGTTATGTCATCCACATCTAAGCTGCCTCCTGTCAGTGAACTTACAATGAGCGCAGCAATTTTTTTTTTAAACAAGAAACATCTTTACTGAATTATCATGTATGTCATAGGCAATCATATATTTATATGAAAGAAAACAAACTGTATTGATATATCTTCAGTTCCAAACAATAGACATCACTTATTATCTACATAGTTTACAGCTGTTGCCTTTGTTTTATCTTCATTAATTTTCTATCCCAAAAAGACCTGAAACTGTCTCAGAATGTTCCACAAAACTGAAATGTCCTTTTCTGGTTAAAATAATATCATCTACAAATAAAGCCAACTTTTCTTGATTACCATACGTATTATATCCTTGAATTTCTAAGTCCCTTATTTTCTTTGACAATGGTTCTAAATATAAAGCAAATAGCAAAGGGGAAAGGGGACACTCCACCTGGTTCCTCTACTCAAACATAACTTATCAGAGCAGAACCCTCACTTTAATTTTCGCCAAAGATTCCTCATGTCTTCTCCTAATCAACCTTTTTTATTTTATCAGGGAATACAAATGCTTCCATTGCCCTACTCATAAAATCCCAGCTGACTCTGTTGAATGATTTCCCTGCATCAGGAACCAACATCAACAGTGGTAGCTTCCCTCTGAATCATCATTGTTCTATTAGCGTTGTCAAATGTTTATCTCCTCTCCACAAAACTACATTGATCCATATCTGTCAAATTTACCATTATCTTTGCATTCTTTTGAAATGGCCCTGTATGAAGTTGGAACTGATGGTTCTTACCATCTTTAGGTATTACAGCTTCTTCTGCTTTTAAATACTGTTAAATAAAACCTTCCAGATCAGTATTACTTTTTTACATCCTAACTTCCAAACTTTAGCAGGAGTACCATCTTTTCCTGGAGACTTTCCTGTGAATTGGTTAAACATTATCATTTTTATCTAGTCTACTCCTATCCTGTTAGTAACTGTGCCTTATCTACCTGTAACCTTGGTATATTTAATTCTTCAATAAATATTTCCATTTATATTTTTTCTTGATTTCTATTTCTATGCTTTATATAGATTTTTATAAAATGTTTTAAATATTCCAAATACCTCTACAGGATCTATGTTTATTGTACTTGTTACAGGCTCCCTAAGCTTGGCAATAACCCCTTCTACTTTATGCTGCCTGAGCCATTTTGCTAAAATCTTTGTGCTCTGGAGTTACTGTCAGAAAACAATTGTTTAACAGCAATCTTTCTAAACTCATGCATATTATCAAGGTAGTCCCTTTTTTATCTTTAAAAGTCTGCAATTGTGCCTCATCTTGTTCTGTGAGATTTACCATATTCTGCAATACTTTAACCTTTGTCAGTCCCTCTTTATAATTCTTGCTACTTCTTAACCATAACTCTTTTTTATTTATTTCCACCCTATTTTTAAACTCTACTTAAAATGTATTCCACTCCCTTGCTACATTTTCAGAAGAAATTTCTTTACTCCCTAATAGTTTCCACTGCCCATCCATTAAATTGCTCTCTATTTAACAGGTGGGGGGGAGTACCACTGTCTTGTTTTTATTTAGTTACAATGCATTTTTAATATAATTTAGGTGTAACCTAGCTCAGTTTTTGTACCTTGGGGAATAATATGGAAATTATCTCTGAACTCCTAGTACTGAATTCAAGTTTTCCACATCAAATATTTTCATAAGTTTTTTTTCAAAATCTACCTTTGTTTGTTATGTTCCCCATTCTAGGCCCTGCAGATACATCCTCAATGCAAATCAAATTCCATTCCCCACCTATAAGTAATATTCCATGCTGAAAAATGATTATTTCTCCCAGAATTTTCCTAAGTTCCATTATAGCAGTTTTAGGTGGGATATAAATACATGCCATCATAATCCTTTTCCCTTGCCAATAGCCAGTTAGTACTACAAATCTATCATTATTATGCATTTTACTCTTGTATCACTATTTGAGCTCCTCTCACAATTAATATAAGGATTTCCCCTATTTGTTCAGATATTCCACTGAATAACCATCCTGAAATATTTTCATTATCAAATCCAAATGCTTAGATCCTTCTAAATGTGTCTCCTGTAATATAATTATTTGCAATCTGCATTTTTAATATAGTTCACCACTTTTTGTTTTTTGTATATATCTGTGAGACCATTTATATTTAAAGACAATATAGAAAGCACTGTTATGATAACAAGTTATTATTCCTACCTGTTATGTATAACATTTTTAATGTCTAGTTTCAGTTTTTGCATTACATACATATACACTAATATTTGTCAGGTTGAGCTTTTATACAGTTGTTTCTTGCCATATCCATTTGAACCTATGTTACATCTCACAAGACTTTCTGTGTCAATGAAAACCCTCAAACAAAAAAAAAAAGAAGCACACCCATGGACCCCCCCCCCCCAGAATCCATTAACTTAATACAAACACACAAAACTATATACATCTTTAAGTAATGAAGTTTAACCCCTCCCCCGCAATAGGAACAACTGTCCCAGATTGACAACCACACTCAGGCTTAAAACAATCTACAATGAAGGTCATCCATGCCAAGCCACATGGTACAGCCTGTGCTTCTCCTTAGAGTAAGGGATGTCTGTTTTTGTCTTATCTTTATTCCTCTCCCAGAAGTAGAATGTTTTCAGAAACATTATCTCCTCACCATTGAAAGAATGTCTTGATTGTTTTATAGCCTTATCAGCTTGACTCCATGGAAACATCAGAACCAGATACATGGTTGCCTTCCACTACAAGATTCTTGTGTTGCACTTTGAACATTTATTTGCTAGAAGAATTGTTTTCATTACATTCAGTGTTCTTTTATTTACTTGGTTCCCTTTAAAACCTAATATCAGATTAGCCAAGGGCCTTAATCCAGTCATTCCCCTACGCAAAAGTAAGAAAAAGCATATTAATTTTACTTATCACACTGTTTTGTCCAGACTTTCTTCTGTTTTAACATTGCAGAGCCTACATTTCTTAAAAATGAACAAGAAGAAAGAAAGAAGAAGGGAAAAATGGGGCACCTGTTTACTTTAGTATCCCTATTACACATAAAAACAACTGAAAAAGCTTTACTTTATAACATGCAGTATATGTCATGTATTATAAAAATACTGCTAAGAACACATTTGTTTTACTTACAGTTACCTTTTCCTTTCTCTTCCCCTCTCCTTAATGTTCTAAAAACATGAAGTAGGGCATATGCTTTGGAGTCCCCTACAAGTTTAATACAGTCAAAAAAGTCCAATATTTCAAGGTTTTCTTGTTCTGTCATATTTCACAAATGTAACTGATGTTTTGTAATCACACATTTATTTATTAATTTTTGAGAAGCTGGTTTTCTTCCTGTTCATCTCCATCTCCAAAATACACTCTATGGTTCATTTCCAGTGTACTCCCGGTTCTTCTAGCCAACTCCTGTGTTTTTTTTTCTGTCTCTCAGGCATTTTTTTTGGAGCATTGTAAAAGGTTTCACTGATACAGTCCATCTATGGGCTTTATTATCAGAAGAATAAGAAGCAGAATCGCTTTTTGTATGATAGCTTACTTTTTTGTTGGATGAACTTTTTATTTCCTCCTTAGCATGCTCTGCATCAAAAAATTACTTTGACCCTCCAGGAAAAAATATTCTGATGATAGCTGCTTCTCAACATTCCCTGATTGCTGGAATAAATTTATTCATTTTCTGCCTGGTATAAACTGAGTGATCATTTTTCCCAAACACTCTACTCTCTCCAACTTTTAGCACCTTGTCCTTCTGCCACAGTTTTGTCAGAATCAACTCTTTCTGCTGGCAGAATTATATCTTTACTATTAAAGGTCTTGGCTGTTTTCTCATGCTCAGTGTTTTCTCCTCACCTTTTGCAATTGCTTTTCTTTCATGTTCTCGGAATTTCTTTTTTTGCTGGCATGCAGGCTGTACACTTACTAGCAGTAACTGAAATTTACCCAAAAAAGACAAATTCACTGCCTTTCTTTTCTGGGTTTCTGTTTTCACATTGGGAGAGCTGAAATTAAGCTGTTACTCAGTGTGCAACCATCTTGGAAGTCCCGAATATAGCAATTCTTAGTTCATATTTGGCAGGTCGATTGGTTTTACAACTGATTTTCACTCAGCAGAGCTATCCCAGGTAACACAAGCTGGGCTACTGGACACCAGTTAGCCAGTAGCTTACTGACTGTGGGCTACTGGGTTTTATGGTGGGCACACACTGGCCAATAGATGCACATATACCCCTCCCATTGTTAGCATTGGTACCTGGTGTATGTCAGAGAAGGCTGGGTCCTCAGCCCACAGGCAAATACCTATGCCCATTTTGACATTAGTCAGCACAACCGAATCACCTAGATCCTATTTTTACAGCACTAAGTGACTAACCCTGACACATGCAATTGTCATACCAAATAAGAAAGCTCCTTACAATTTTTAGCTTCAGGCCTATAAGGCCAATAATCTAACTCTGCATGGGAACTATTCTGTGTAAAACCTGACTTCTTATAAAGTGCAAAATAGTTTTCTGTGTTACCCCCAACATAAAATGGGAACATCTTCTCATAGGTTTATATAGCCAAATGTTCTTTGTTCAGTACTAGGCTGCTGATCCAGAGCACCTTTAGTAGGCCAGCCACAATGCCCCAAATCATAGGTACCCATTAATATGACTACTTTACACATAGTTTCAACCCCTTTCAATGAGAGCTTGAGGGGCCAGACTGAGGGTGTATTTTATTGCTCATAAATTCATCCACATTTTGTTTAAACAGAGTCAGGGAGCTACTTTGTTAAACATTCAGAGGAAGTCTATTCCATAAATGAGGGATTCTCTGGGATATATATCTATCTCACCAACAGGTCCTTTTTATGTCTTAGTGGAAGTTAAAATCTCATAGGAATATGTTGAAAGTGTTGTTATCTTTGCAGATGTGTAGGATGTCACATAGGACTGGATCCTTTGAGGATCTATAAGATACACAGTGGTCACCTCTCAAGAATCTATAGGAAATAGAAAAGAGAGAGAGTTTTAAGGCAGTGTGGATAGTTCAAGGAAGGCATGTCTTTGATTATCTTAGCGAGGAAATGCTGCAATCTCTCAGAATGAGTCATGTGTTTAGATGGGTACATACCAAAGGGGCAATTATACACTATTAGAGGCCAGATGACGGCAGAGTAGAGTGAGACGATAAGTTCCTTAGATCTGGAAGAAATACCCCTGGTGATTAATCTGGCAAGGTAAAAGGATTTCCTAACAGTAGTGGATATATGGTGATTAAAGGATAGTTCATTGTCAATGAAAATGCCCAGGTACCTAATGACTGAGTCAACTTTCAAAGGGATTTCTCCTTTGTGATAGACCAGTTTTGCTTAAGAACATAAGTCTGTTTAAAAATTCAAAACTTGTACCCTCAGCACTCACACATAGTGGGTTAGCCCTCAGCAGCACCACTAGACTCTGGCATACACACATACAGAAACCATAAAAAAGTAAAGAGCCCATTCTTGCTGGGTTTGCATGTTACTAATAACAAAACTGCAACAAACAGAAAACAGACTCTAACATTGGTGGAAATTTCTTTCCTGCTCAATAATATGATAGATTTCTGAAACTGTGAAAAAGAATGCTTTTCAAATCTTCATAAGTAAATTTACCTAAAGTCAACTGTTTCATTATCTCTTATCACACCTAAGAAACAGAACATTCCAGCTTGTTGTGCCCTGGTACATCAATTCTATTTTATCAATTTTTTTCATCAGATTCTCATTTTGTTGACTTGGATAAGTGGCTGTATTTTATTCTGATAGGACGAATGCATAGTGTGTGTGTGTGTGTGTGTGTGTGTGTGTGTGTGTGTGTGTGTGTATGCGCATTTGGAAGTACTATTTAGGTCGATACTTTGTTGGTTCTTCTCCTTCTGTCCAAGGTTGCATGAGCATGAATAAAGGAGAGCAATTGGTACGACAAAATACAAATTTTTCTCCTTTCTTATTGTGTGTTTTTGAAATTAAATATTAAAAAAAAATAGTAGCTGGCAGGGAATTTTAGTCCTGTCATATGGGTGGTATCCAGAGGCTTGCCCTCTGTATTGTTTTTTTAGGTATAAGTTTGTTAATTTGCTGTGATGTATGATGGGATAGATCAGTGAGTTTATTTTAATTGTGTGGCGGTTTGAAGTGTTGGGCTTCAAAAAATGGGTAGACCCTGCAAATATTTTGGCATGAAGTAATAAACATATACCTAATCACAGTAAATAACATGCCATAAGGCCCTGTCTTGAGACACCTCATCTTCTTATAGTTGAATCAACTCTAAAAAACTACTGCAAAAGTTCTCAATTATTCTGCCTGCTGACTGTTTAATGATCACTACAGCCTCTACCTCAGCTGTTGCTGCAACCTTTGTGTATGATAACTTCTTAAATTATGCTTGTTGTTTCAGGGCAAAAGGTTTATTGTTAATTATTAAAAAGTAAGAGTAATATAAAGGTTGTAACCTTTGGTATCCTATCTAGGCTAAATGGAATTGCATTACACTGGAACACCTTTGATCTGCTTTCTAGATTACTCTGGTGAATGTGCGCATGTACTGTGCTATCTAGCAATTTGGTTAAACTTCGCTCTCTCCTCCCAGTGTGCTAGCTTTTATTAACAATTAGCAATCACAATTCTACTAGACTTTTACATGCCTCTGTACAGCTGAAGGCAGGTAGTTCAGTGGCCAAAGAGTTGCTGTCCCATAATTTGAATGCAGACTCCCTTTAATCATCTACACTTTAGTGAACAACGTTGCAAACAAAATGTAACTCTTCATCAACCTTTTCCTAACAGTAGAACATTACTGGGTTTCTCTTGTAACATCTAATTGGTTTTCAGTAAAAAAGAGACGATTTAGCCATGTGTACTTAGTTTTTCCATCTTGGACACAGTGAATGTTATCTATCCTAACTAACTAATTGGCTAAGTAAAGAACAATCAGCTTACACCCCAACAGGTCACAGGCTGAAGGCTCATATCACTCAACCTCTAAGCACAAGAAATCTGGACAAACCCTAAAATAATAGGGAGACAAAAACCCAAAAATAGGGATACAGTTTAAATATTGCTCTTATATGCCTAGAATGTTACTAGAGTAACAGGATTTGTGTTAGCCTCCAGTTTTCTGAAGGATATGAAGTCTGAAACTCAGATGTATATAATTATCTAGTGATTTCAATCCTCAATGATTTTCCAGAAAACTACACATTTTGTGAGGAATGGACCAAAAATACAAAGCAAAAATCTGGGCATTCTGCGAACATCTGGACAGTTGAGAAGTATGTGAAGATGCCATCTCACTTCTGTGCCTCAGATAAACCTGAAATACCAAAGACTTCTAGTCACTGCAACTCAGTGGAGTCATTTACTAGTCAAAGCTGTTTTATTTACATTTTGTGCCTCCGTCCCCCCATGCCTGCTCAGCATCAAGCCTCTCCCAATCAGACTTAAGACCATTCATACCCCATACCAGGAACACCTAGTACAGAGGCAAGAGCTACCTCGAATGGCTATGATGCAGGCAGCCTTAAAGCTTGTTTGCACCTTCACTGTCATCCTGGCAATGACAGCATTACAATTATAGCTTTAACCCTTTCCCTTGGCAGAAGGATGTGTGATCAATGGCACTGCTGGGGCAACAAACACCTTTCCTGTATGAATGTACTCTTCTGTGCACTTACTTTTGAAGGCTACCATCAAGAACTGGCTTGAAGAGCTGAATGCATACCACAGGCCACATTTGCATCAGTCACCCCTTCTCTAAGGAACTGTGGTACATCATGATTCTGCTGTACCCCACAGCATCATCATCAGCAGCCTCCTTTTTCCCATTTTTTCTACATGGGGTCGGAGTATCGTGTTAACTGTCGCCAACTCTCTCGATTCAGTGCCACACTCCTGCCTTCTTTGACACTCATGCCTGACTATTGCATATCTTCTTTCACGCAATCCATCCACCTCCTTGCTGGATATCCTTGCTTCCTCTTACCTTCTTCCTGTCTGTACCAAATCTTCCTCACCAGATTGCCATCTGCTTTTCTGCACATGTATCCAAACCACCGTAATCTGTTCTCTTTGATCTTTCTGCAATTGGAGCTACTTTGGTTTCTGCTCTTATGTCCTCATTTCTTCGTCTATGGTGCTGTACCCTCTACCCCCAGAATAGATATACCAGTACTCAATGTATCATAGGTTCATAGGCTGATAAATTAATAGTAGGCTAGCTGCCATTGTGGGCCACTTTAAGCCTAGCCAATTCAATTATCCCATCTGAGAATCAAACCCTGCACCCTGCACCTTTTGTCTGTAAAGTAAATACTTTAACCATTATGCCACCCTCCCAACTAATCAAACCCGGGTCACCTGACACACAATCAGTGCTACTTCCTTCTATACCAACAGAGCTGTCAACTGTCAAAATGTCAAATGTAAAAGTATGGTATGGTGCGAACTTTAATAAGAAGTTAAATATTTTTCCTTCGTCTACAAGAGAGTAAGGGGTGATACAACAAGGATTCTCAGTGATACCAAGATTGCGATGTTTCCACAAGTTTGGCTTCAGTAGGGCCTTTAGTGATTGTATTTATAGTAATTGTAAATTAATTATAAGGGAGAATCATCATAATATAACAGGGACAACTACAGCAGCTGGAGAGACCTAAGAGGTTTCTCACCAAGAAAATTCAGAGCTTTCAACACATGACTTACATGGACAGACTGAAGGCCCTGTCAATGTACTTTGTATCTTAATGGCTGCTGAGAGGTGACTTGTGCCTGGCCTACAGAGCAGTGTCAGACCCGGCCCTAATGGAATTGCTGCACATCTGCAAGTCAAATGGGACAAGATGCACTCACTCTAGGGATCTTAACCTAGCTTGCAACATTAACAGGACATGCTTGAGAGATAGATATGTCTCCCAGAGATTGCCACTCCTCTGGAACAAACTCCCTATTCACGTAAAACAGAGTTCTTCATCCTTAGTGATCCTATTTAAGCTCACTTGGACAACTGGATGGGAGACTGTAAATTTACCCTGGGGTGTCACCTATGTCCCTCTTGGATAAGGGCAGTCAGTGCTGATCATAGACTTGCGCTGCAAATATAGATCATGCAACTTGGTCAATAAAGGACCAGGGGTATAACATGGTTAGCCTAATAAAGGGCCTAGGGCCAATAGCCTAGTAACCTCCTATGAACTGGTTCAATTGCTATTTGGAATGCCCTACTAATCAATAATAAAAAGCATCTTCAGGTGGCATCCTTAAACATAACTAACATGATTACATGAAGGAGCAAAGATATAATGTTTGATAGGACTGGCTGGTTAGAAACTGTTTGGCATATTCCTTGATGCATGTAACTTCAACAGAACTTTGATATGCACCTAAAAAGTGGCTCCAAAACTGAGCAGTATATGTTATCAGCCTGTAAATCACTTATCAGTACAATTTATTTTGACCTTGTTATTGTACTATATAAACTACTACTGGATAGTTTATTGTATATATGTACAGCAATAACTTTGCCGATGCCAACATAAAACCTCACATACCCTTTACCATTAAATGTTACATGTCGCCATTCTACAGCTATGGGACTTACTACACTAATGGTTCTTCCAAGCTGGCAGCTGTGGTTTGATCAGCATATTATTTTCTGTCTGTGAACCTTGAGTATTCTGTGTTTAATTCTTTTACAATCTTTCATTGCTATGGTGCCTTGAGTACTGAGTTTGGAATTCAGTGCCTGCTTAATACATGGATGTACCATTGAAGTTCATCAGTACCAGCCAGTTTTACTACACTGTAAAACAGACTTAACATCTTGCATTGGGGTTGGTCCTTTACTACAATGGAGATGTTACAGCTTCATAATTTTGCTGCTGATTTTTTTTCTGCTGTTCCTTTATTAGATTCCCAATTTGGGGACTTTCTTTGTCCAAACCTGATTAGCTATGTTGCTCTGTCGGTAAACAGGATTGCATTTGGAATATGCTGGAGACAATGTAGCGATGAATTAGTGCACCAGAAGCAGTTCTGATGCATTTTAGAGGATTTTGACAAAGTATTATGATTTATTTTTTTGGTCAGAGGAAAGTTGGCCCAGAAAACTGGCTATAAGCAGTTTCTGGGTACCTTGCTTTTTCTCATTTTGTTGGTTTCTTGGCAATGGATTTTTTATAGCTGTATTTTCTTAGTTTTTTTCATAACTTTTGCTTTGATGGCTTTGAACACCATAGGCAAATGATTTGTATTGCATAAGCAGCTTATGGACTCAATAACTGTGCAGTTTAGATTCAGCAAAACCAACAATACTACTCTTATTCTGATAGTAAATTTATTTTGAAAATATTTACAAATTTCTGCAATACCTTTTTATATTTCATATTATGTGCTTCAGTTTCATGCATGCACTATGCGTAGTAAATAAGCACTTAAGTTAACGGCAAAGGTGTGCTAGAAACAGTTCTCATTCTACAGTTATGAAACACACAACACTTTCACATCACTGAAGCATAGTATCCTCCCATTTTACAGTTATGTAACACATAGCTCCCACAGGGCTCACTCATGTCACCTATGCACTCCCACCTCCCATTTTATACCTATGTAACACATGGTTCCCTCGTGTCACCTGTGTATTGTCACCTTCCATTTTACAGTTATGCAAAACACAGCTCCCTCATGTCAACCACACATTGTCACCTCTTATATTACAGTTATGTAACACACAGCTCACCATGTCATCTATGCACTGTCATCTCCCATTTTAGAGTAATGTAACACACTGATCCCGCATGTCAACTAGATATTGTCACTTCCCATTTTACAGTTATGTAACACATGGCTACCTCATGTCACCTCCCATTTTGCAGTCATGTAACACAAAGCTCCCTCAAGTCACCTAGGCATGCTCCCTCAAGTCACCTAGGCATTGTCACCTCCCATATTAAAGTTAAGTAACACAAAGCTCCCTCATGTCACCTACGCATTGTCAACCCCCATTTTATACTTATGTAACACATGGCTCCCTCATGTTACCTATGCACTGTCACCTCCCATTTTACAGTCATGTAACACAAAACTCCCTCAAGCCACCTAGGCATTGTCACCTCCTATATTACAGTTAAGTAACACAAAGCTCGCTCATGTCACCTATGCACTGTCAACCCCCATTTTATACTTATGTAACACATGGCTCCCTCATGTTACCTATGCACTGTCACCTCCCATTTTACAGTTATGTAACACACAGCTCACTCATGTCACTTATGCACTGTAACCTCAAATTTTATGTTTCTGTAATACATGGCCTCGCACTGTAACCTCAAATTTTATGTTTCTGTAATACATGGCTCCCTCATGGCAACTATGCACTGTCACCTCCCATTTTACAGTTATGTAACACATGGCTCCCTCATGTCACTTATGCACTGTCACCTCCCATTTTGCAGTTATGGAAGACATGGCTCCCTTATGTTACTATGCACTGTCACTGACCATTTTACAGTTATATAACACACAGCTCAGTCATGTCACCTATGCACTGTCACCTCCAATTTTACACTAATGTAATACACTGATCCCTCATGTCACCTATGTACTGTCACCTCCCATTTTACAGTCATCTAACACATGGCTCCCTCAGGTCACCTATTCACTGTCAGACCCATTTCACAGTTATGTAACACAAACTTCCCTCATGTCACTTAAGCACTGTCACCTCCCATTTTACCTTGATGTAACTCTGGGCTCCGTAATGTCACCTATGCACTGTCACCTCTCATTTTACAGTTATACAGTACAGGGCTCTGTCATCTCTGCTATGCACTGTCACCTCCAATTTTACTGTTATGTAACACACAGCTCCCTCAAGTCACCTACACATTGTCACCTGCTATATTACAGTTATGTAACACAAGGCTCCCTCATGTCAGCTATGCATTGTCAGCTCTCATTTTACAGTTATTTAACACATAGCTCCCTCACGTCACCTACAAACTGTCACCTACCATTTTATAGCTATGTAACACTTGGCTCCCTCATTTCACCTATGTACACTCACCTCCAATTTTACAGTTATGCAACACGTCTCCTTCATATCGCCTATGAACTGTCACCTCCCATTTTGCAATTATGTAACACATGGCTCCCTCATGTCACCTAGGCACTGTAACCTCCCATTTCACAGTTATATAACACACACTCCCTCATGTCACCTATGTATTTTCACCTGCCATTTTATAGTTATGTAACACACAGCTCCATCATGTCACCTATACAGTGTCACCTCCCATTTTACAGTTATGTAGCACACAGCTCCCTTATGTCACCTAGGCACTGTAACATCCCATTTCACAGTTATGAAACACACAGCTCAATTGAATGACCTATGTCTTGTCACCTCATATATTACAGTTATGTAACCCCCAAATCCTTCATGTCACGTATGCATTGTCACTACCCATTTTACAGTTATGTAACACAGTGCTCCCTCAGGTGACCTATGCATTGTCATCTACCATTTTCAGTAATTCAACACACTGATCCCCCATGTCATCTAAGCACTGACAACCTCCATTTTACAGTTACATGGCTCAGGGTTCCCTGATGTCATCTATGCATTGATATCTCCCATTTTACATTTATGTGACAAATACCTCCCTCGTGTCACCTATGCATTGTCACCTACTATATTACAGCTATGTAACACATGACTCCCTCATGTCACCTGTATACTGTCACCTCCTATTTTACAACTGTGTATCAAATGGCTACCTCATGTCACCTATGCATTGCCACCTCCTATATTACACTTATGTAACCCATGGCTCCATCATGTCACCTATGCACTGTCATCATCCATTTTAAATTTATGTAACAGAATGCTCCCTCATTTCACCTATGCACTGTCATCTCCCATTTCATAATTATGTTACACAGGGCTACTTCATGTCACATATGCACTGTCAACTCCAATTTTAAAGTTATGTAACACATGGCTTCTTCATGGCACCTATGCACTGCCAACTCCCATATTACATTTATGTAACACATGGCTCCATCACATCAGCTTATGCACTGTCACCTCCCATTTTACAGTTATGTAACACACACACCTCCCTCATGTCACCTATGCATTGTCTCCTCCTGTCTTACAGCTATGAAACACATGGCTTCCTCAAGTCACCTATATATTGTCACCTCTCATTTTATAGTTATGTAACACAGGGCTCCCTCATGTCACCTATGCTCTGTCACCTCCCATTTTACAGTTATGTAACGTGTGGCTCCTTCATGGCACCTATGCACTGTCACCTCCCATTTTACAGTTATGTAACACACACCTTCCTCATGTCACCTATGTATTGTCACCTCATATACTACAGTTATGTAACACATGGCTTCCTCATGCCACCTATGCACTGACACCTCACATTTAATAATTATATAACACATGGCTCTCTCAAGTCACCCATAAATTGTCACCTCCCATTTTATATTTATGTAACACACTAATCTGTCAAGTCACCTATGTACTGTCACCTTCCATTTTATAGTTATGTGACACAGGGCTACTTCATGCCACCTATGCTCTGTCACCTCCTATTTTACAGTTAGGTAACACATGGCTCTTTTGTGTCACCTATGCACTGTCACCTTCCATTTTACTGTTATGTAATACACAGCTCCCTCATGTCACCTTCCTTTTTATAATAATGTAACACAGGGCTTCTTCATGCCACCTATGCACTTTCACCTCTGATTTTACAATTATGTAACATGTCTCCCTTATGTCACCTATGCACTGTCACCTCCCATTTTACAGTTATGTAACATACAGCTCCCTCAAGTGACCTATGCATTGTCACCTCTTACATTACAGTTATGTAAACCATGGCTCCCTCATTCACCTATTCCCTGTCACCACAAATTTTACAGTTAAGTAACATAGTGCTCCCTCATGTCAACTATGCACTGTCATCTCCCATTTTACAGTTATGTAACACACAGCTCCCTCCTGTCACCTATGCACTGTCACCTCCCATTTTATAGCAATGTAAAACATTGATCCCTCATGTCACCTAAGCACTACCAACCACCACTTTACAGTTACATTACATAAGGCTTCCTCCCATCACCTATGCATTAATACCTCCCACTTTACAGTCATGTAATGCACACCTCCCTTCAGGTCACTTATGCATTGTCACCTCATATATTACAGTTATTTAACATATGGCTCCCTCATGTGACCTCTACACTGTCACCACCCATTTTGCAGTTTTGTAAGAGACCACTTCCTCATGTCACCTATGCATTACCTCCTCCTGTATTACAGTTACAGTATGTAACCCACAGCACCCTCATGTCAGCTTTGCACTGTCACTACCCATTCTACAGTTATTTTACAAAGGGCTACCTTATGTCACATATGCACTGTCACCTCCCATTTTAAAGTTATGTAACACATGGCTTCCTCACATCACCTATGCACTGTCACCTCCCATTTTACAGTTATGTAACACACACCTCCCTCATGTCACCTATACATTGTCAACTCCTATATTACAGTTATGTAGCACACAGCTCCCTCATGTAAGTTATACACTGTCACTTCCCTTTTTACAGTTGTGTAAAAAATGGCTACCTCATGTCACCTATGCTTTGTCACCTCTCATTTTACATTTATGATGAACACGGATCTCTCATGTAACCTATGCATTGCCACCTTTCATTTTACATTTATGTAACACATGGCTCCCTCATGTCACCTATGCACTGTCACCTCCCATTTCACAGTTATGTAACACACTGTTCCCTCTTATCACCTATGCACTGTCAACCTCAATTTTACAATTATGTAACACAGGGCTCTCTCATGTCACCTATGCACTGTCACCTCCTATTTTACAGTTATGTAACACATGGCTCCCTCATGTCACCTATGGATTATCACCTCCCATTGTACAGATATGTAATACATGGATCCCTCATGTGAACCATGCCCTGTCACCTCCCATTTTATAGTTCTGTAGCACATGGCTCCCTCATGTCAACTATAGACTGTCACCTTCCATTTTACAGTTATGTAATTCATGGCTTCCTGATATCACCTATGCACTCTCACCTACCATTTTACAGGTATGTAACACATGGCTGCCTCATGTCACCTATACATTGTCACTTCTTATTTTACAGCTATGCAGCACACTGCTCCTTCATAGCACCTATGCACTCTCAACCTGCATTTTGCAGTTATGTAACATGTGGATCCGTCTTGTCAACTATGAACTGTCAGCTGCCATTTTACAGTTATGTAATTAATGGCTCCATCATATCACCTATGCCCTCTCACCTCCAATTTTACAGTTATTTAACACATGCCTCCCTCAAGTCACCTATGCATTGTCACCTTCCATTTTATAGTTATATAACACATAGGTCCCTGAAGTCACATATACCCTGTCATTTCCTATACTGCTGTTATGCAAGACATGGTTCCCTTTAGTCATCTATGCAGTGGCACCACCCATTTTATAGTGATGTAACACATGGCTCGCTCATGTCACCTATGCACTATCAACTCCCATTTTACAGTTATGTAAAACATGGCTCCCTCATGTCACCTACTTACTGTCAACTCCCACATTACAGTTTTGTAAGACACTGCTTCCACATATCACCTATGCATTGTCATCTCCTATATTACACTTATGTAAGACATGGCTTCATGTCACCTATCATTTTGTCACCTCCTATATTACAGTTATGTAACACATGGCTCTCTCATGTTACCTATGCATAGCCACCTCCTATGTTCCAGTTATATACCACACATCTTCCTGATGTCAGCTATGCATTGTCACCACCCATTTTACAGTTATGTAACTCAAGGCCCCCTCACGTCACTTATGCACTGTCACCTCCCATTTTACACTTACATAGCACACAGATCTCTCATTTCAACTACACACTGTCACCACCTATATTACAGTTATGTAACACATGGCTCCCTCATGTAACCTATACACTGTCACCTCCATTTTACATTTATGTAACACATGGCTCCCTCATGTCACCTATGCTCTCTCACCTCCCATTTTACTGTTATGTAACACACTGATCCCTTACACCTATGCAGTGTCACCTTCCATATTGCATACAACTTCCTCATGCCAGCTATGCATTGTCACTTCCCATTTTACAGTTATGCAACACACAGCTCTCCCATGTCAACTATGCATTGTCATCTCCTATATTACAGTTATGTAACACATAGCTTGTTCATGTCAACTACGCACTGTCACCTCCAATTTTACACTTAAGTAAAAACAGCACCCTCATATAATCTATGTACTATCACCTTCTATATTACTGTTATGTAACACAAGGCTCCCTTATGTCACCTATGCACTGTCACCTACCATTTTACAGTTATATAACACATGGCTCCCTCATTTCATCTATGTGCTGTCACCTCCTATTTTATAACTATGTAACATATGGCTCCCTTATTTCACCTAAGCAAAGTCCACCCCCATTTTACACATGGCCCCCTCATGTCACCTATGCACTGTTACCTCCCATTTTATACTTATGTAATACAGGGCTCCCTCATGTCACCTATGCACTGTCACCTCCCATTTTGCAGTTAAGTAATACACATCTCTTGCATGTCAAATGTGCACTATTATCTCCCATTTTACAGTTATTTAACACAGGTGTCCCTCATGTCCCCTATGCATTGTCACCTTCCATTTTACATTTATGCAACACACAGCTCCCTCATCTCACCTATGCATTTTCACCTCTTATGTTACAGTTATGTAACACATGGCTTCCTCATGTGACCTTTGCATTGTCACCTCCTGTATTACAGTTATGTAGCACATGGCTCCCTCATCTCGCCTAGGAATTGTCACCTCCTGTATTGCAGTTGGCTCATTCATATCACCTATGGACTCTCAATTTCCATTTCAGTTATGTAACACATACCTCCCTCAAGTCATAAATGCACTTTCACATCATGTATTACAGTTATGTAAAACATGGCTCCCTCATGTCACCTCTATACTTTCATCTCCCAATTTACACTGATATAACACATGGATCCCTCTTGTCACCTATGCACTGTCACCTCCAATTTGATAGTGATGTAACACTTAGCTTTCTCATGTCACCTATAAACTATCAACCTCCATATCACAGTTGTGTAACACATGGCTCCCTCATGTCACCTATACTCTGTCACCTCCCAGTTTATAGATATGTAATACATGGCTTCCTCATGTCACCTATGCACTGTCATCTCCTATATTACAGTTATGTAAAATATGGCTCACTAATTTCACCTATGCACTCTCACTTCCAATTTTACAATTGTTTAAAGCATGGCTCCCTTCTGTCACCTATCCATTCTCACCTCCCATTTTAAAGTTATCTAACACATGGCTCACTGATATCACCTATGCATTGTCACCTCCAATTTTATAGACATGCATTACACAGCTTCCTCGTGTCACCTATACACTCTCACCCACCATTTTACAGTTATGTAAAACACTGTGCCCCCATGTCACCTATGCATTGTAACCTCCTATATTACAGTTATGTAACACAAGGTTCACTCATTTCACCTATGCACTCTCACCTCCTATTTTATAGTTGTTTAAAATATGGCTCCCTCCTGTCACCTATGCATTCTCACCTCCCATTTTAAAATGATCTAACACATGGTTCCCTCATGTCACCTATGCACTATCACTTCCCATTTTACTGTTATGTAATATAGAGATCCCTCATGTCACCTATGCACTGTCATCTCCCACTTTATACTTATATTAGACACAGCTCCTTTGTGTCACCTATGGACTGTTACCTCCCATTTGTCAATTATGTAAGACACAGCTCCCTCGTGTCACCTGTACACTGTCACCTCCCATTTTTTCACTTATGCAACACATGGCTCTTTCATGTCACCTATGCACTCTCACCTCCCATATTACAGTTGGGTAACACATGACTTCCTCAAACCACCTCTACAGTGTCACCTCCCATTTTGCAGTTATGTACACACAGGTCCCTCATGTCACCTATCCATTCTCACCTCTCATTTTAAAGTTATGTAGCACATGGCTCCTTAATGTCACTCATACACTATCACCTCCAATTTTGCACTTATTTAACACATGGCTCACTCATGTCAACTATGCCTTGTCATGCCCTATATTACAGTTATGTAACACGTGACTCTCTCATGTCACCTATCCACTGTCACCGCCCATTTCAGAGTTAAGTAACACACAGCTCCCTTATGCCACCTATGCTCTGTCACCTCATATATTACAGTTATGTAACACAAAGCTCCCTTTTGTCACCTATGCACTACCTCACATTTTATAGTTATATAACACATAGCTCCCTCATGTCACCTATGTGCTGTCCCCTCCCATTTTACAGTTATGTAGTACACGCCTCCCTCATGTCACCTAGGTACTGTCAACTCCCATTTTACACTTATGTAAAACATGGCTACCTCATGTCATCTATGCACTGTCCCCTACCATTTTATGGTTATGTAACACACTGATCCCTCATGTCACCTATGCACTGTCACTTCCTATTTTACAGTTAGTAACACATGGCTCCCTCATGTCACGTATGAATTGTCACTTCCCATTTTACACTTATCTAACATACTGCTTCTGTGTGTCACCTATGCACTGTCACCTCACTTTTTACACTTATGTAACACAGTGCTCCCTCATGTCACCTATACATTGTCACCTTCTATTTTACAGTTACCTTCACATGCCTATATTTTTAATATATTTAGACTATATGAATCTCACTTTTTGAAATCATTACATAGGATTAGAAATGTCATGTCTTTTTTTAACAAATTGTATATTATCTCTGTATGTTTCACTCTTCTACTACATTATTACTTTGTATAACTACTGTATAATTGTCTCTATCCCGTGGAGATTTCTTCATGAGTCTCCACTGAAAACAGGCTCTTCCAGTTGCAGCGGGCTATTCTGGTCATCAAACTGTAATAAATAAAATAAATAATTGCTCCCTCATGTCCCCTATGCACTGTTACCTCAAGTTTTATAGTTATGTAACCCATGGCCCCTCATATCACCTAGGCACTGTCACCTATTTTACACTGCCCTCATCTCACCTATGTGTTCTCACCTCTCATTTTACAATTATCTAACACATGGCTCCCCCATGTCACCTATGCACTGTCCCCTCCCATTTAAAATTAATGTAACACACTGCTCCCTCATGTCACCTATACATTGTCACCTCCCATTTCATAGTTATGTAACATGCAACTCCCTCATGTCACCCATGCATTGTCACCTCCCATTTTATAGTTATGTAAGACAGGGCTCCCTCACATCAACTATGCACTGTCACCTCACATTTTACAGTTATTTTACACAAGACTCCCTCATGTCACCTATGCACTGTCATCTCCTACATTAACGTTATGTAACACACATCTCCATCATGTCACCTATGCACAGTCACCTCTCATTTTGCAAGTATGTAACACAGGGCCATCAAATCTCATCTATGCACTGTCTTCTCACCTTTTTCAGTTATTTAACAGTTGCCCCCCTCATGTTACCTAGTCACTGTACACTCCCATTTTAAAGTTATATAACACATGACTCCCTCAAATCACCTATGCATTGTCACCTCCCATTTTACAGTTATAAAACACATGGCTCCCTCACATCAGCTATTCACGGTCACCTCCCATTTTATAGTTATGTAATACATGACTCACTTATGTCACGTATGCACTGTGATCTAACATTTTATAGTTATGTAAGACAGGGCTCCCTCTTGTCACCTATGCACTGTCACCTCCCATTTTACAGTTATGTTACACATGACTCCCTCATGTCACCTATGAACTCTCACCTGTCATTTTACAATTTTGTAACATGTTCCCTCGTGTCACCTATACAAAGTCACCTCCCATTTTGCAGTTTTTTTTATCACACGTCCCCATAGGTCACTGATGCATTGTCACCTCCCATTCATGTCAAGTATGCACAGTCACCTCTCATATGTCAGTTATGTAATACACTTTTCCCTCATTTCACCTATGCATTGTCACCTCCTATATTACAGTTATGTAACATGTGGCTCATTCTTGTCACCTACATATTGTCACCTCCCAATTTCCATTGATACAACACATGGCTCTTTCATGTCACCTATGCACTACCACCTGCCATTTTACAGCCATGTAACACACTGCTCCTGCATGTCACCTATGTACTGTCACCTCCCATTTTATGGTTAAGTAATATACAGCTCCTCATATCAAATATGTATTGTCACCTTCTATATTGCAGTTATGTAACACTTGGCTCCTTCATGTCACCTATGCACTGTCACCTCCCATTCTACAGTTATATAGCACATGGCTCCCTCACATCATCTATGTGCTGACATCTCCCATTTTACAGTTATGTAACACATGGCTCCCTCATGTCAACTAGGCACTGTCAACCCCTGTTTTACAGTTATGTAACACATGGCTCCCTCATGTCACCTATGCACTGTTGCCTCTCATTTTACAGTTATGTAACTCACTGATTCCTCATGTCACCTATGTGACCTCCCAATTTACATTTATGTAACACATGGCTCCCTCTTGTAACCTATGCACTGTCACCTCCCATTTCACAGTTATGTAACATATGCCTCCATCATGTCACCTATGCATTGACAACTCAACTTTAATAGTTATATAACACATGGCTCCCTCAAGTCACCTATAAACCGGAACCTCCCATTTTACATTTATGTAATATGCTAATCCCTCATGTCACGTATGCACTGTCATCTCCCATTTTACAGTTATGTAACACAGGACTCCCTCATGTCACCTATGAACTGTCACCTCCCATTTTACACTTTTGTAACACCTGGCTCCCTTGTGTTACCTATACAAGGTCACCTACAATTTTGCAGTTTTTTATCACACGTCTCCCTCAGGTCACTGATACATTGTCACCTCCCATTATACACTCATGTAACACATGCTCCCCTCATGTCACCTATGCAGTGTCATCTCACGTTTTATGGTTATCTAACACACTGATCCCTCATGTCACCTATGCATGTCACTCCCCAGTTTACAGTTATGTAACACATGGTTCCCTCATGTCACCTATGCACTATCACCTCCTATTTTTCACTTACATAGCACACAGCTCCCTCATTTCACCTATACATTGTCACTTCATGTAGTACACTTATGTAACACATGGCTCCCTATTGTCACCTATACACTGTCACCTCCCAATTTCCAATGATACAACACATGGCTCCCTCATGTCACCTATCCACTGTCACCTGCCATTTTACAGTTATATAACATATGGCTCCCCCATGTCACCTATGCACTTTCAACCCCCATTTTACAGCTATGTAACACATAACTCCTTCATGTCAGCTATGCTGTGCCACCTCCCATTTTACAGTCATGTAACACACTGATCCCTCATGTCACCTATGCACTGTCACCTCCCATTTTACGCAAAAGAAACAGACTGATCCTTCATGTTACCTATGCACCGTCACCTCCCATATTACAGTTATGTAACACACAGCTCCCTCATGCCATCTATGCATTCTCACATCTCATTTTACAGTTATGAAACACATGGCTCTCTCATGTCACCTATGCATTGTCACCTCCTATTTTACAGTTATGTAATACAGGAATCCCTCACATCACTATGAACTGTCAATTCCCATTTTATAGTTATGTAGCATTTGGCTGCCTCATATTGCCTATACAATCTTCCCACCCATTTTACAGTTATGTAACACATGGCTTCCTCATGTCACCTTTGCACTGTCACCTCCCATTTTACAGTTAAGTAATACACAGCTCCCTCATGTCAGCTATGCATTGTCACCTTCTGTACTGCAGTTATGTAACACTTGGCTCCCTCATGTTACCTATGCACTGTTACCTCCTATTCTACAGTTATATAATACATGTCTCCCTCATGTCACCTGTGTGCTACCATCTTATATTTAGCAGTTATGTAACACATAGCCCCCTCGTGTCAACTGGGCATTGTCAACCTCCGTTTTACAGTTATGTAATACATGGTTCCCTTATGTCAACTATGCATTGTACCTCCCATTTTACACATATGTCACATAGGGATCCCTCATGTCACCTATGCACTGTTGCCTCCCATTTTACAGTTATGTAACACACTGATTCCTCATGTCACTAATGCACTGTGACCTCCCATTTTACATTTATGTAACACATGGCTACCTCATGTCAACTAGGCATTGTCAACTCCCATTTTACAGTTTTGTAACACATAGCTTCCTCATGTCCCTTATGCACTGACACCTCAACTTTAATAGTTATATAACATATGGCTCTCTTAAGTCACCTATAAACTGGAACCTCCCATTTTACATTTATGTAACACACTAATCCCTTATGGCACCTATGCACTGTTAACTCCCATTATACAGGTATGTAACATATGCCCTCTCATGCCACGTATGCACTGTCACCTCCCATTTTATAGTTATGTAACACATGGCTCCTCATTTCACCTATACAATGTTGCCTCCTATATTACAGTTATATAACACACAGCTCCCTCATCTCCTCTATGAATTATCACCTCCTATGCTACCGATATGTAACAAACTCCTCCATCATGTCATCAATGCACTGTTACCTTCAATTGTATACTTATGTAAATCAGAGGTCCCTCACCTCACTTATGCACTGTCATCTCCCATTTTACATTATGTCACACAAGGATCCCTCATGTCACCTATGCACTGTCAACTCCCAGTTTATAATTATGCAGCACACAGTCCCCTCATGTCACCTGTGCACTGTCACCTCCCATTTTATAGTTATGTAACACATGGCTCCCTCATGTCACCTATCCACAGTCACTTCCCATTCTACACTGATATAACACAGAGCTTCTTCATGTCACCTTTACAGTGTCACCATCCATTTTCCACTTATGTAACACATGGATCCTTTATGTCAACTATGCATTGCACCTCCAATTTTACACATATGTCACACAGACATCCCTAATGTCACCTATGTGCTGTCACCTCCCATTTTACAGTCATGCAACACATGGCTCACTCATGTCACCTGTGCACTGTGAACTCCCATTATATTATGTAACACACAGCTTCCTCATGTCACCTACGCACTGTCACCTCCCATTTTATAGTTATTTAACACAGGGTTCCCTCACGTAACCTATGCTCTGTCACCTCCCATTTTACAGTTATGTAACACATGGCTCCTTCATGTCACCTATGCAGTGCCACTTTCCATTTGACATTTATGTAACACTCAGCTCTCTCATGTCACATATGTACTCTCACCTTCCATGTTATACTTATGTAACAAAGGGCTCCTTCATGTCACTTATGTGCTGCCACATCAGATTTTACAATTATGTAACACATGGCTCCCTCATGTCACCTATGTACTGTCACCTCCCATTTTGCAGTTATGTGCACACAGCTTCATGTCACATTTGCATTCTCTCCTCCCATTTTGCAATTATGTAACACACACCTCCCACATGTCACCTATGAACTGTCACCTCCCATTTTACAGTTATGTAACACACACCTCCCTCATGTCACCTATGAACTGTCACCTCCCATCTTACATTTATGAAACACACTGCTCCCCCATATCACCCTATGCAGTGTCACTTCTAATTTTACAGTTACATAAACATGGCTACCTTATGTCATCTATGTACTGTCACCTCCCATTTTATAGTTATTTAAAGCATGCCTCCCTCATATCACCTATGCACTGTCATCTCCCATTTTATAGTTATGGAACACAGGGCTCCCTCATGTCACCTATGCATTATCTCCTGCCATTTTATAGTTATGTAACAAAGGGTTCCCTCATATCACCTATGCACTGTCAACTCCCATTTAACATTTATGTAACAAATTGATCATTCATGTTGCCGATGCTCTGTCACCTCCCATTTTGCAGTTATGTGACTGCACTCACATCATTGCTGCATAGTAACCTCCTTTTTTACAATTTTGTAACACATGGTTCCCTTATGTCACCTAAGCACTGTCACCTCCCATTTCACAGTTATGTAACACACTGATCCCTCATGTCACCTATGCACTGTCACCTCCTGTTTTACATTTATGTAACACATGGCTCTCTCATGTCACTTATACAGTGTCGCCTCACATTTTACAGTTATATGACATCCTGCACTCTCACATCACTGGTACATAGTCACCTCCCATTTTACAGCTATGTAGCACACTGCTCCCCCATTATCACTAAGGCAGTATCACTTCCCTTGCTACAGTTATTTGATACACTACCCTCTGAGGCCACTAGTACATTGTCAGTTCCCATTCACAATGCTCCCTCATGTTTTATATTCATAGATTCATAGATTCATAGATTTATACTAGGCTAACTGCCCTTGTGGGCCATTTTAAACCTAGCCAATTACCCCATGTGAGAATCAAACCCTGCACCTTGTGCTTGTAAGGTAAACACCTTAACCGTTATGCCAAGCTCCCACCCCTTGTCATGTCCCATTCTTCACTTATAGGACGCTCTCCTTCCTTCTGCCTGCAATGTAGCATCAGTTTGTTTCCTCGTATTATCTGTGCAGTGTCACTTCCTTTTCTATGTTTATGTAACTACTTTCTCCATTTTAGCTGTACTTTTTGCTTGCCATTCTTCAGTTATGTGACACACTGTTCCTTTTCTGTCACCTGTGCACAGTGGCTTTGCATTCAACAGTTATTGGACACAGTGCTCCTTCATGTCACTGTCACCAATGCATTTTTAGTTACCATTCAAAAGTTATATATATATATATATATATATATATATATATATATATATATATATATTTTTGTTTTTTTTGTTTTTTTTTTTTTTTTACTTTTTAATTGTTTGTTGCATTAATTTCCTTGTTTGCTTTGGTGATTTTTTTTCAGTGTGCATGTTACTATTTTTAGTTTGTTCTTTACAATGCCTATTTGACTTTGATTCATTATGTCTATTTTTCATTAAAGTTTTTGTAATGCAGATGTGTGCATGTCATGTTAGCATGTGTGTACATGTTTCTAGCTGCACGCATGCACCAAGGATGGGAGATTTAATTATTTATATTTATGTATTTACTTATTGACTAACAAATTTATTAACTGGGGTATAACACAGACCTCAGCAGACTATTTTTAGGATCAACTCAGGTGTACAATTTTACACATTTAAAAAAAAATGAGAAATGTAATCAAGGAGGGAAGAGTATTCATTGAGTATGGAAAGACAAAGTTTCAATGTAATTTTGAATTTACAAATGGAACTCAACAGAAGTTAACTACTTGCCATATTGTAAAAGCAGAATGAAATGTTTCCTCTTGGTTATGTTTTAGGCCTAAGTGATGATAGCTATTTGCTTGCTTAACTGGTATGCTTTAAGGTATTTTATGAAATTTGTGAAGGGGAGCATGTCACTTATTTGTTAGGGTTCAGATTCCCAGATTGTGGGCCACAGGATGGAGAAGGCATGCTCTATATGTTTTAATTTGGTGTGAGAAGTGCAGATGTTAATGGTGGAAATCGTGTTCATAAGTCTGTAAGGAGGTTGTCTTCTGATGAGTTTGCTGGCCAAGACAGGTATGTATTACATGTTGGTGAATTTGTAAATAAGGATGCCTAGCAGGAGATGAATCTATAAGAGAGAGTGTGGCAATGGTGTTCTTTCCTGGGGAAATGGTCATAAACCTACAGATAATGTTTGATATAGTTTGAAATAAAGAGAAGTTTTTTTTTTTTTTTTTGGATACTGATGCTATTAAGGAGATAGCATACTTAATGTGCCTATTGCAACCCTACCTTGGGGTGATAAAAAGTGTGAGATCTTAATAGCCCAAACAAGAAGTATATGTATCTTCCTTTTTGTTACTTGGAGGTGATTTTGAGAGTTGAGAGAAGGGTATAACCAAACACCTAGATATTTGCACACTTCAGTGCTTTTAATTATGCTTTTGTTGTTTATGTTATTGATGTTCGAGTCAGAGGAGGATTTTTTTAGTCTTTGGGGTATACAGAACAGCATGTTTTTGTGTGTTTGTGAGAGTTTTTTTTTCAAAGAGTTAGGAGATAAGGCAGGTGGAGTGTCTGAATCTGCAGCTCACCGTGTTGTCAGCATAATGTAAAACAGGTTGGTTGGACAGGTCAGAAGGGAGTTTATGTACAACTAGAAAAGTATTGGGGAGAGTTTAGAACCTTGGGGCACCCCTTTGTTTAAGGTGGCACTGGTAGAGATGGTGGAATGTAGCTGTACAAAAAAAGGATCTGCTGCATGACAAATTAGCAAACCATTGGTAGGCTTGAGGACTGATTCCATTTTTTTTTTGATTTTACAATTCATTTACCATTCAGATAATTTATAAACATAACTACCATATTGCTTTCTAAATAAGACCTAACCAGAGAGTAAGGCCTAGCATGTTTTTTCCTGGGTGTTCATGATATAAACCCTACACCAAAAATAAGACCCAGTTCCGATTCTTACTTTAACCTAATCATCACTCACACTTGACGGTTGAGATTCTTGGCCCATAAACTCACGCAGGTGTACTTTGATCAGTCAAAGTACAGACAACGTGCGGGAAGTGCATGCTCATGGTAACGAGCAACTGTGGTAGTGTCTTTTCTTCATAACCGGCACCATTTTGTGTTGCCACTCTGGTTGCGTAAGTCTTTAATTAACCCCCCCCAGACAAGATGGGTGCAAAAAAAAGAGCTATTCCATCGAGTACAAGAAAGGAATCATGGAGGACTCCCATGGAAAGAACCTGATGGCTTTTTGTAAAGAGAAGTTAGATCTCCGAATGGCCCAAAAATGGCGAGCAGCATATGTTAACCTCAGTCAACAGGCAGATGAGGGAAACGCTAAGAAGTGTAAGTGTGGATCAGGTCGGTAACCATTATTTCCTGAGCTTGAAGACATCATCTGTGAGTGGATTGCTAACAGGAGAGCAAAGGATTCGGTTGTGTGCAGGGCTGATATTCAAGCATTTGCCCTTGCAATAGCACCACAGTTAGAAATATCCACAGAAAAATTCAAAACATCACAACACTGGCTGGATGACTTCCTTCAGTGATATGAACTGTCTCTAAGATCAATAACACTGTTCAAGCTGGAAGATACTGAAATTATTAAACGTGCACTTGTGTTCAAGTCCTTTGTTGATGGCATTGACTTTCCTAAATACCAACTCTCAAACATGATTGCTATGGATGAAACTGCAGTGTTTATGGGACAAGGATCTCAAACAATTGATCAGAGGGGTGCCTCGTCAATCTACATTTCCTCCACTGGTTACGAGAGTGTACATCTTACCTGTATTTTGGCAATTTGTCTAGATGTAAAGAAAACCCCACCTCTAATCATTAGCAAGAAAGATAAGATTGAACGTGTTTCAGGCATTTACATTCTTGAAACTGAAAAAGCCTGGTGCACACAAGCAGTTATAAGGAAGTGGGTCGATGTAATGTTGCCACTTGTTTTGCGAGGTGGCGAAAGAGGTCTGCTAGTCTGGGATTCAGCCAGTACTCACTGCACTAAAGAAATGAAGAAATTCCTAGTACAGAGGAGAATAGATCAAATAATGGCTCCAGCAGGAATGACTGATATTGCAATAAACAAGCCATTCAAGGACCATTTGCGCTTGGAATTCAATGACTACATTGAAAATAGAATGGAGAGAAATCAGTATGGAAACTTTGTGAAGCCTAGCCTGCAAGAGGTTGTGACTTGGGTGAAAAATTCATGGGATAAAATCACTGACAGCTGTGTTGCCAATGCACTATGAGTGAGCTACTTGGACAAACAGTGCTCATTTAAAGAGAGCTCATTTGCTAGGCATGACAGACTGGGACCAGTGGTGCTACAGAAATGGAGTCGCAAGAAATTCAGGCCAAAATTCGGGGGTTGGACACTTATGACAATGTCCCAGAAGAAGATGACATGACTGTATTTGAATAACTGTGAAAGCCAAGGTGCAGATATTCTGGACTTGAAATGTTTGTTGCACTGTTTATGTAGAATTCACACACAACTGTCAACCTGTTATTAGAACTGTTCTTCAGTAATAGAAAAGTACAAAATAAATGTCATTTTGTGTACATGAATAAATGTTGATTTTTGTACATGAAGAAATGTCGATTTGTGTTCATTAATTAATGTCAGTTTTTGTACATGAATAACTGAATAAAGGTAGATTGTTGTACGGTGTGGGTAAATAAGGCATCCCCTGATAGTAAGCCCTAATGCGCATTTCACCGAGAGAAAGAATATAAGACCCGGTCTTATTTTTGGGGAAATATGGTATATACAAACTATTTACAAAGTCATTAACAGGATATATATAAACAAACAATCAGTGCTTCTCTAATGTTGTATCTTTCGGCTTTTCCCTGTTAGGGGTTGCCACAGCGGAACTCCAGTCGGCTAATGATTGTCAGTAGATTTTTACGTACTGAGTTGCCAGCCCTGATGTACAACCTTCAACGAAGGTATGCCCATTCATGCATGTCTCCACAGAGAAGACACTTTAGCTGAGAATCAAACAGGACAACGTCTTGATGTGAGGCGACAATACTACCGCAGCACCCCCACCACAGTAATCAGTACTTCTCTAATAAATTATACAATTTCTGTCAAGCAATTAATTGATGTGTTACATTTCTGGTTCTCATTTTTATAGTAGAAATTTCATTATTACAAACCACTTTTGCTATATGAATGAAATAATTGTTGAATGAGATAGTAGTCTTACATTTCCAATTTATAGTAATAACTTTCCTTGCCATAGTTAAAATAGACCATAAAAGAGGCATTTGAGACACTGGTATTACCTCTGGAATTGGAGCATTAAATAACATAAGGGAATCTGCAATAGTGCAATTATCCAACCACAACGTTTTACAAAAAATTCCATTGTTTTGAAGGGGAGTTTAATAAGAGAGAGGGGGTGGTTTAATGTATCAAAGATTTTGTGACTTCACTGAAGATAGTACCTGTGAGGTTTCCTTTTTTTCATATTTAAGAGTATGCCATCAGAGTATAGACTGCAGTTGTACTTCTCCCTGGCCAAAATTCACATTGATGGGGTGATAATATTTTTGTAAGGTTGGAAATAATTGATTAGTGGTCATAGATGAATTTTTTTGATTATTGTGCCTAGAGGTGGAAGGATTGAGATTAGTCTGGGAGGAATTAGGACATTTTGGGATTAGTCTTCCATTCAAGAGGCATGATTCCTGTAGTAAGGCAAGTATCGAGGAGGTGCTTAAGTGGGGGCTAAGGATATGATCTTCATGGTGGTAGATAAACCAGAGGTGAAGGCCATCTCTTCCTGGTGGGCCATTTGCTGGGATGGTACTGAGGATTTTGGAAATGTCTTTTTTTGTTATGACTTGAAGTAGAATGGAAGTGAGTCAATTATGGACTAGGTATTGGGGTAAATAATGTTTTTTACTGGAGGGTTAAGGTTTGGAAGAGTAGAGAATTCTACCAGAAAGTCCTATGGTGTAAGGGGTCCAAAGGATGTAGGGATGGTGCTGGTCTGTAACAGGTCTTTAATGGAGGACCATTCTGTGATGCTGTTAACTAAATTGCAGAATTTCTCCTAGTTGTAGAAAGTTGTGTGCTTTGCAGATATGAGGAGGTTGTATTTGTGTTATCTGGTAGCTTTTTTAGAAAGATTTTTAGGAGCATGAAACTTTCTTGAGTAAGGAAATGTTTACAGATGTCCCGGGCTTTGCTTTAGATTTATAGGGAGATTAGAGTTCTGTGGTTTGCCACTTCTTGGGTGAAGATTTATAGAGTCTGCTTTTGAGTTGGAAGGTGGAGTCTTAAAGTTTCCTAAGGAAGGTTGTGAGGATGTTTGTAACGTTGTCAGAGTCTTCTAGTGATAGTTTTGTGTGCAGGCTGTCTATGTTTTATTGGATTTGAGGTAGGAGGTTGTTTAGATGGGGTGCTGCTTTGTTTAGCGCGAGGTAAACATCATGGAGCAGTGGTCACTGAGAGTGAGGCAGGCTAGAGACTTTCTGAATGGAAGACATTTTTGTCGATGATGAAATATAATAGGGAGTGGTGGTTGGTGGAGGGATTTAGCCTGGAGAAGTCCTTAATGAGTTGTAAAAGTCTGAGATTTGACAACATATCTGATGTGAAAAGGTTTTAGGGGTTAAGTAACTTAAAATTTAAGTCATATATGATTATTATGCTTTTGTAAAATGAACAAGTGTCTAGGATGGTGAATAACAGAGCTTTGTACTTAGTAGCACTGACAGATGATGGAAGGTAACTGGATACTAGTGTAAGTGTTTTCTTTTTGTTAAGAATTATATGGATGCTTATCCAGTTGGGGACATGAAAGCTGTTTGAGGAGTTTTGATGGTAGGAGTTGAAGAGTATTGAATTTTCAATAAGAAAAAGTACTCCACACCCAACCTTTTGTCTGGCCTAGCATTAAAAAGGTAGGAGGTAGTTGGGAAGTTGAAGTTAAGATTAGGGTGTCAGATTTTACCTGTGATTCTGGGATGACTAGGATGTCGGGGATGTTAGATGCAAGGAAGAATTTTAATTGCTCTAATTTGTTTAGCATGCCACCAACACTGTACATTCTTACACACAGATAGTTTGTTGATTTGTACCTTTTGAGGTCTGGACCTGGTTGAAAAAAGCTTTGATGAAGGAGGATTTGGATGGATGGGTTAGTCTGCTGCAGAATTTGAGGGCCTTTTGGAATGTTTTTATTTGTTCTGTGCGTGAGTGAGTTGGTTTGTGTATACCTCTCAACTGTGCAGATTTTTGCAGACTGTCCAGATTTTTGCCTCATAGTTTTTGGTCTGTTCTTGATACAGTTTGTGGATTTACAGCAAATCACTGGGGATTGAAGTCACTAAATAATGACATACATTTGAGTTTTATACTTCATATCCTATAGAAAATGCATGCTGACACAAATCCTGTTATTTTAGCAATTTTCTAAGTTTATAAGAGCAATATTTAAAATCTGTCTCTACTTTTGGGCCCTCATCCCCCATTATTTTAGGCTTTATCCAGATTTCTTCCACTGACAAGTTGAGAGGTATGCATTGCAGAGTTACTTAACATGGGCCACATAGAGGAAGTGGGCATGTATGTGAGGATCTGGTTGAGAAGTGGTGTTTTATTTGAGATAATGAAAGTTCAGGAGAGGTAGATGTGATGGGGGTTGGTGTCAGGGAAAAGTCTGTGGATGTTTTTGTTGTGTCTGGTATGGGAATTATTCTCTTTTGTGTGGACAGCAGCAGGATTATTCCTAGGATACGGATAAGCATTATGTGAAAGAGTTTGAAGTGATGTTGAAATATTGTGGAATGCACAAGATGAGAAAGGTGATGTTCGGACTGCAATGAGAGTGAAATGCAGAGTGTCTATCATTTGCAAACTGCATCTTCTGGGGCTTGTTTGGGCAGATTTGCACAGAGCATTCTTCTATTTCTATCTATAAGAGTACATTCTGCAGGTTGGTGATGTCTATCTTTTTTTATAGTTTACAATGACACAGTGTCACCACTTGCTACTCTTACTACCCTTATATATAGGGTCTATGTTATAACAACGAATCATTAGATGATCAAACGTTGTTATATCAACCCCTAAATGTCAAAAATCCAAAATAGCGAACAACCAGAACAGTGATTTTTTTTTCCCCATAGAAAAAAATTGCTGTCCCCCCCCAAAAAAAAACACTAAATGAAATGGGGGGGCTTTGTCCTCCCATCCCCCAATGTGGGGGGCTGTGCCCCCCAGACCCCCCTACTTAAATATACCAACTCTAAGATCACACTACAATGGAGGAAACAGCACAACCTGGACGACCGGCCCAGCAATTTCTTTCCCTGAGAAAAAATTAGTTGTTCCAGCCGGTCGCTATTTTGCCAGTTCAACATTTCGTGTTCGCTCTAACAGCGTTCGATCATCTGATCGTTCACTGTTCTAAAGTAGACCCTATATTTAATATTAGTGTACTGTATGTAGCTTTGCTTCACAAATTGCAGCAGGTTCTTTATGAATGTCTGTTAACACAGTTTTGTCTGTCACAACAGTTTTATTCTTGATAAATTTAGTTCACTTTATCAAGGTGACTTTTCCCCATAGACTGTGCTACTTTAACGTCTACAGTTTTGCTATTTTTGGTGCTAGGCCCACTTGAGGTGTACATCTTTCTCCTCTCATTCCTAAAAATTATGTACTCCATGAACACCACAATTAAGCTGCAAAATCAGGGAAAGCGCAGGCTTGTTATGCACCTTTTGAATGTCAGAAAGAAGCTTAGCAAGTTTTTGAACCCTTCACTGCTGCTAAGCTATAAAAATAATAACTGGCCATCGCATCAAAATGGCAAGAAGTGCAAAAAGGTTTAAAAACCTGTTAAATACTTTGTTCAGCCTTTTTTTCAGAAGGCTGAGTGAAGTGCTTAATAGGTTTTAAAGCTCTTGGAGCTTCTTGATGCTGATTTAGTGCCCCTACACTTTTTTTCTCTGGCTGTTGTATCACACAGGATCATGTAAAACTTCTTA
The DNA here is from genome assembly GCF_019279795.1 of Protopterus annectens. Taxonomy (NCBI): domain Eukaryota; kingdom Metazoa; phylum Chordata; order Ceratodontiformes; family Protopteridae; genus Protopterus; species Protopterus annectens. Next base: position 1,600,143,424 of record NC_056744.1, on the reverse strand, counting down.
AGTGATTTTCTTGACATCCATGTCTCAAACACAGAACACATGACAAGCCGTTTAGGAACAGAAACCTAATTGTAATCCTTTATGTTTATGAGTGTGTGTGTGTGTGTGTGTGTGTGTGTGTGTGTGTGTGTGTGTGTGTGTGTGTGTTTTTCACTGACATACCATTTGAACTGACCCACAGTAACTCACAGATAACAGCAGTAATATAAATGTCAAACAGACTTGGCAGCACTGAAAGAATCTTTATTTTGGTATTTGTTATCTCAAACTACATTATTCACAGTGTCCTTCATAAAATGACATACATTCACTTAAGAATACTAACATTATTGGCATCCAGCCCAACACATTACTATAGTCTCATTCTTTCACATCAAATCTTCCCAGTCTGTAAAGGATTACATTTTCAGATTTTTTTTAAACAAGTAAGAGAATTACTAAACAGTACTTTTGAACTATGACCCCTAGCTCCAGGATAACATGTAAGGTTTACAGTATAACTAGAGTTCTCATTTGTTTCCAGTCTATGTAAATATATACATATATCTATCTACCTAACTATCTGTACATTTTTTAAAATAGAAATAGCATTTGTTGCAGCTTGGAGCTTAAAGATTGGAGTTCAAATTCTGGTCATAGTTACAGCAGTTGATTTGATTTGTATTTTAGAATTCCAGTCCTATAGCTCTTTAAAATTTACATAGCATTTTACCTCTCAAAACCTTTGGACTACAGGTGTGTAGCTGATTACAGACCATATGTTGAAAGTGTACAAATATCTGACAGTTTAAGGACATAAATCCTTTGAAGTAGCTTTAGAGCATGTGTTCCTGAAAATAGAACTTTTAGCTAAGGAACTGTATTCATCCTGATTATCAATAGGGTTTACAGTTTTTCCTGTGGGATCAGATAACTACACCGTTCTCCATAAGCTCATTTGCCTTTTCACAGAGTTTAGCTATCTAAGTCAGTAAAATGAATATGTTGCCTTGGCTCTGAGTTATAGTCATTGCAGACAGATTTCCTGAGTGGAAAATGGTACAATGAGCAGGATTTACAGTTGTAGCAGTTCGTGTTAGGCTCTCTATTCTTATCCAGCTGATTTGGTGATTTTGTGTAACTTCTGTGGATGTGGGGAAACATCTATGTCTGCTGTCCATACCTATTTAATTAATGACAAGATAGTCATAGTTTTGTTTTTAAATAGTATTTTGAAGTCCATCTCCCACTGACCCTCGGAAACTGGGGCCCACTAGCTGCCCTTCAAATGCCTATTCAGATTATAGCCACTGAAAGGAAAGAAAGACAGTCAGATGGTCTTGTCATCTTTTTTAAGTTGCCAAAACCCTGGCAGGGATGAGAGTTTTTTTGTTATGCCTACAAAGAATGTGCAGTGCACAGGTACAACAATGGTGGCATATGGGATTAATGCCACACTCACCCAGACTTAAAATTATGCCAACAAAAGGACATCGACAAGTGCCATTACTCTGCCCATAAAATGTATCTAGTTCACATGTGCCCCTTCTCATTTCCACTTTTATTCCATCTATCCCATGCTAATTTAAAAGTTTCTCATGCCTAGAGTTCCAGTCTTCTGACAATGGCTCATTAACATTTCCAACCACTCTCTCTATTAACCAGTGCTTTTTGACATCCATTCTACATCTAGTTTTTAACCACCTCTGCCATTTTCTCCTGTTATTCTTCCTCTTAAGTTAAAATGTTCTAATCTACTTACACAAGCCTTATGCTCATGGCACCAGTCCATTCACATCACATGCCAGTGCTTCCAGTCCCATCACATCACGTGCCACCAATCCTATCACGTTAGTGCAAACAGTCCCATCACATCAAATCACATGCCAGTGCCACCAGTCCCATCATATCACATACCAGTGCCACCAATCCTATTACATGTTAGTGAAAATAGTCCAATCACATCAAATCACATACCAGTGCCACCAGTCCCATCACATCAAATGCCAGTGCCACCAATCCTATCACATGTTAGTGCAAACAGTCCCATCACATCATATGCCAAGGCCCCCAATCCTATTACATCACATGCCTGTGCCACAAATCCTATCACATCACATGCCAGTGTTACCAATCCCATCATATTAGTGAAAACATTCCCATCACATCACATGCCAGTGCCACCAATCCTATCACATCACATCACATGCCAGTGCCACCAATCCAATTACATCACATGCCTGTGCTGCCAACACTATCACATCACATGCCAGTGTTACCAATCCCATCATATTAGTGAAAACATTCCCATCATATCACATCATATGCTAGTGCCACCAGTCCCATCACATCAAATGCCAGTGCCACCAATCCTACCACATGTTAGTGTAAACAATCCCATCACATCACATCACATCACATGCCAGTGTCACCAGTCCCATCACATTGCATGTCAGTACTGTCAGTCCTATCACATCTCATGCTAGTGTCACCAATCCCATCACATTGCATGCCAGTGCCACTAATCTTTTCATATCACATGCCAGTGCTACCAGTCCCATCACATCAAATCAGATGACCATGCCACCAATCCCATCACATCATATGCCAGTGCCACCAGTCTCATCACGTCACATGTCAGTCCCAACAATCCCATCACATCAAATGCAAGTGCCATCAGTCCCATCCCATCACATGCCAGTGCCACCAATTCCATCACATCATCTGCCCATGCCACCAGCCCCATCACATCACATGCTAGTACCCCTAATCCCGTCCCATGATATGCCAGTGTCACCAATCCCATCACATCATTTCACATACCAGTGCAACCAATCACATCACATGCTAGTGCCACCAGTCCCATCACCTCACTTAAATCTTACTACCTTTCCTGTCTCTGTTTACTCCTTCACCTCCACTCATGCATCCTGATAACATATTTACTTGTTCTTTTTTCTTACTCCCTCAGCTTTTTTTTCTCCTTTCCGTATTCCTCTACTAGCTTACTTAACCATATTTGAAACAACAGACTCAAAGAGGATCCAACATGGCAAAATATGCATTACCTGCTCTCATATCCACCTTGGCTGTAATGTGCTTTTTAATTTGTCATGTGTAGAGTTTGTATAGATCTGTAAAGTTTGTATAGATCTGCATCTCTGCATTACACTGAAAATAACTGTATCGCTTATTTACGCTGTAATATGCTTACCCACGCTGTTCTTCTAAGTGGTCTGCTGAGATCAGTGCACTACTACAGTAAAGAAACAAAATAAAATAAAACTAAATAAAAAATAAAATAATAATTTCCTCTCACAGTCTTATGTCCATATAATATGCTCTCTTCTCTCCAAAATAAGTCTCCAAAATGAATATACATAGGCCATGTACTGTAACTTCTTTACATGTGACAGCTGATATAGTCCCCTTATCACTTTCATAATTCTCCTCTACACTTTCTCCAGTAAGTCTTGATATAAGCTCTTTATGATACATTTATTATATCAGCATCACTAGAATGCACTCCTTGACAGAATTTACTGCCATTTCACTTTGCTCCTAGTGAAATTATAAACACACACAAAGATAGTCTAAGGGTGAACTGGAGCAGCAGGAAGACCTAGGGATGGACATGGAGTACTGGGACAGCTGTCTGGATGAGGAAAGGGGACCCCAAAAATAATAAGCACATATATAGAGATAAAGCCCTCTGCTTAGATAATGTTATACATTTTGAGAGAGAAAGTGACCCCTAACCCCTTTTCCTCTGCAGTGGTTGTCAACATCTTAATTGACAATCTTCTTCTGAGAGAAAAAAAATCTCATAAATATTGGCTATCACTTAAACCCACGTCACTAATTGCAACAGCAAGAATATAATCATTGTATCAAATGACTGGTTAATAAATGTAATGTTACATAAAAACCAATAGTAACCATAGTGACTGTAGATTATGGCGACACAGTCCATTCAGTCTGCATGTTTGCATCATGACTGTATATTAATGGCTCATTTTGGCATGCAGTGTCATTGCTTCAGTCTTCCTCATTTCCTTTTGGATTCTCCTGTACCATCGTTTTTTTTAAACATTTTTATTGAATTATCATTTAAGACAGACAAGCATTCATTTAAATGAAACAAAACAAACCATATGAACATATTTCTAGTTACATCATTATACATTACATTTTTTTGTATAACTATCATCAATCCAATATTACATAATGTGTTCAATTCCTGGCTTCTCTTAAATCTCACTCCCCTTCCAAAACATTTTTTGCATGTATTGTTCCTACAGTTTCCATTTTTTTCTGTATAATTTGCTCCTACCCCTTTCTAAAGACCCTACATCCAGTTATTTTACTTCTGTTACAATGTTCAATATTCAGTACTTCAAATGCAGTTGGTTTATACTTTGATTTCAGTTTTCTAGTAATTGTTTTTTTTTGTCAGCTAACAGAATTAAAGTATGTCTAGGCAATTCAGTTCTTGTATCCCAGCTCTAAAAATAATTTCCTTACTTACACCTATTTGCTCTCCCCATATTTCTGACAGAGTACTCTGTAGGGCATTTTTGAAGTCTTCCAACTCATAGCACTCCCATAACATATGTTCCCACTTACCTCTTTCTTCCCCATCACACCTCCAACATTTGCCATCTAACTAAGGAAAAAATCTTTGGAGTCTGCTTAGGGTATAAAAATATCTATGCAAACACTTCCAAGCAAAAATCCTAAATCTTCTAGACTTTCTTGCATACTTGGGAGCCTTACATATGACCTCCCATTGTTTCTTGCGAATTGCTTATCCGCCCTCTTGCCTATTCTCTGTACCCCTAATTGCAGTCATCCCTTTTTGCAAAATCTCATTTCTCCATTCTCAAGTTGGCTTACTTCTTAGAAAATTTTCTGCTAGTTTATAAATATAATATTTTGTATGACTGTTGTTATTCTCTTTAAGGATCTGTATCCAAAATCCCAACTTTCTCCTTATTTCTTGAATTTCCCACCTGCTTCATCATCATCTCTTTCCACTTTGAATTATTGCTTTCTGCTTTGCTATATATATATATATATATATATATATATATATATATGTATATGTATAAATATATATATATATATATATATATATATATATATATATATATATATGTATGTGTATATATATATATATATATATATATATATATATATATATATATATATATATATGAGCCTTAACTCTGTAGCTCTAAAATAGCCATACAAATCAGGTAATCCTAAAACACCTTGTTCTGTTGGAAGGATCAACTTATGCCACTTGAAACGTGCCATCTTTCCCTCCCAGATAAATTCCTTCAACTCATTATTAATTACTGTCCACAACTTCTCCTCTAGTTGGTAAAAATATGCCTGGCCTGTATGTAAAGCTAAAAGGACTAAAAACATTTTCGCTGCTTGCATCTTGCTATTCATATCCATAAATAAGAGCTTCCATTTTCTCATTTTTTGTATTATCTTTTGTTTAGTCTCTTTCCACATATCCTTAGCTGCTACAACAGAATCATTTTAATCCACACTGCCAAATACTTCATTTTATTGTGTCCCCATAAATATGGATATTGTGGACCAATTCATATCTGGGTACATAGTTTACAGCTATAACCTTTATTTTATCTTCATTAATTGTATATCCCAAAAAGACCTGAAACTGTCTCAAGATGTTCCACAACACTGAGCTGTCCTCTCCAGATTGTATCAGGTGTAAAATAATATAATCTGCATACAAAGACAGCTTTTCTTAATTTCCATACCTATTATATCCTTGAATTTATGACTCACTTATTTTCTATGCCAATGGCTCTAAATATAAAGAAATAACAAAGGGGAAAGAGTGCAACCCTGCCTGGTTCCACTATGCAGACACAACATATAAGAGTGGAACCATCCCACTTTAATTTTTGCCTCGAATCCCTCATATAACCACCTAATTAACCTTATTATTGTATCAGTGAATACAAATGCTTTCACTGCCATACTCATAAAATCCCAGCTTACTCTGTCAAGTGCTTTCTCTGCATCAAGACCTACTAACTCAGCAATATTTTCTTACATTCTGCTTCCCTCTGGATTGTACTATTAATATTATCAAATGTTTGCCTTCCCTCCACAAAACCACATTGATCACCTTTGCCATTCTTTTAGCTTATATAGAGATAAAACACTTTATAATCATGGTTTAAATTGAAATGGGTCCATATGAAGCTGTGTCTGCTGATCTTTACTGTCTTCAGGTATTAGAGCCACCACACCTTTCTTCCAGGATGCTGGTGCTTCCCTCTTTTTAAAATACCGTTAAACAAAACCTTCCAGATCTTTATCACTTTCTTCCCTCCTAGCTCCCACACTTCCACAGGAATACCATCTATTCCTGGAGACTTTCCGGACAATTCATTGTACACCATCATTTTATCTCATTTCCTCACATCTTAAAAGTCCATTGTTAAGCCTCATCTATCTCTTACCTTGGCATACCTAAGTCTTTAATAAATATTTCCATTTGTGCTTTTTCTTGATTTCCACATTTCTCTAATTTATACACATTTTCATAAAATTTCTGAAATATGTCTAATACCTCTACAGGATCTTTGATTATTTTTCTTGTTATAAGTTTCCTAAGATTAGCAGCAACCCTTTCTACATTCTGTTGCCTCAGCCATTGTGCTAAAAGTTTTTGTGTTCTGACGTTATTACCAAAAAACAGTTGCTTAACAGCAATCTTTCAAAACTCATGCATATTATCCAGATATTCCCTTATTTTCACGTTAGCACTCAGCAGTTGTGCCCCTTCTTGTCCTGTGAGATTATCATTATTCTGCAATACTGTAACTTTTGCCACTAAATACATTGCTGTTATTTCTTAACCATACCTCATTTTCTTTTATTTCTACCACATTTTTAACCCCACCTTCATGTTATCCCCCCAACTAGCTATAACTTCTGAAGAAGAGTTTGATTCTCACAAGGGATAATTGGCTAGGCTGAAAATGGCCTACAAGGGCCATTAGCCTAGTACTAATCTATGAATCTATGAACCTAATAAATTTATATCTTCCCGAATAACTAACAAATAATTTCCACTATCTATTCCTTAAATTCTTCTGTTTTTAATAGATAAGTGGGGCTTTATTAGAAAGGCTCACCCAGACTTTGCTACACTTCGCTGTGAAGGAAAGGTTAGTTTGCTTTTTATTTGTCGTATTTTGTATTGGTTTATTGCCTTTTTATATTTTGAATACTGTGATTTTTTTTTTTTTTACCTTGTGTTTCACTTGTATTCTGCTTTTAACTGCATATTAAAACTTCAAAAGAGACCACAGCTCTGTCTCTTGTGAGTCAGGCAGAATTTTTTCCCACCCACTCACCCTGTTACCATTCTGTTCTTAAATACCACTGCCTTTCTAGCTGCCTGCCTCTTGTGTTAATTTGGCCATATATCTCATTTCCTCTCTGCTTTCACTGGCTTGTGTGAGTAAGCACAAAATTATCATTTTGTGAAATCACTCCCTTTCAACTATCTAAATTTATTGACCATCCTACTGTATTCCATAGTACCAGAATACAAAAGTGATCACCCCCTTTCAATCTATCTTGCTGTTTTAAAAATAGTGACTCTCCACTAAAACTTAACTTTTTAGACAGGTAAAACTTAAGTTACCTACTTTCACATCTAACTTCTCAAGTGCACACTGCAATGTTTAGGATAAACCATTTTTATTCATCTTACCTTTAAGCATCCCTGTCACTAGCACTTGCTCTAATACCTGCTGGAAAACACTAGGAAGCCTTAAACTGATACAAGCACTCAACTCTCCTTATTAATAAGGAAAAATTAATCATAGGCACTAAACAGCCTATAATTGCAAAGTACCTTGCTAAGGGAAGGGAAAACAGCTCCTGTACTTTTCAAAGAAAACACCAAACCAGGCATGTCCAAGGGTCAGCTTCCGATGATTTCTCCTGTCCACCTGGTGAATCTGGGCATACTGGGGCAATGCAGCAATTGTCTCATGTACACAGACAACCCGCTCCTCCTACCACCGAACACTACAACCGGTGAGAGATGCACTTACATAGCCAAACTGGAAGCAAAGCTCTCTCCACCCAAGATTGTGCTAGACAGTCAAGAGGAGAAGGTTAACACCCACACTACACCTCAAGCAACACACATCCCTTCTAAACTCACACCACCAACACCCGTTGATAGCAATACTAAATCCACATATGCAGAGGCCCTTAACTGTAACCTGCCCAAGCAACAAGGTCCTCTGAAGCTGAAATGCAAACACCAATCACAACCAAAGTGTCACATAGCTCACAACACCAGTGTTCTACCCAGCAACAGCCCCTAAGGCAAGACAACGTACCTAACAATTTAGTCATAGGTGACTCTATAGTCAGGCAGACTGATGTCCCATTCACCAGGCTGAACAAGGAGAAAATTACAGTCAGCTGCCTGTCAGGTGCCAGGATCCGCCACATAACACATGCACTCAAGTCACTCCACAAGAAGTACAAATATGACTCTGTCATTGTCCATGTTGGAGTGAATGACTTGAGACGTACCTCCCTGAACTACATGAAAAGAGACATGGAAGAGCTCTCAGATCATGTGGCCCAGGCATGTATGAACCTAGCACTGAGTAGCATCCTGCCTTCGCCCAGAATGATACCACAATATAAGGACAAAATGATTGACTTCAACAATTGGCTAAGCTTCTGGTGTCATTCAAAGGGGATCCAGTATCTGTCTGCCTGAGACGACATGATCGACAGACCACAATACTTTGCCAGAGATGGTCTGCACCTGTCGCCACTGGGATTCAGGTTACTGGCTAAGGCTCATGCCTCCCCTGTAGTGCCTTTTTTAGGCAAAGTTCAAAGGACAAAACCACCACCATAACAGGTACAAGCATGCAAAATCTGAAGGTAATGATACTCAATGCTAGAAGTCTAAACCTCAAAATGCACTCGAGGCACTCCTAAAAATGGAGAACATCGATATCTATGCAGTAACTGAGACCTGGTTCAAGGTTCCAGAGAGCACCCCTGCAATACTAGGCTACAACTCTTATGACACTTTTCGGCCACCAAACCAGGATCAAAACACTAAAGGTGGAGGAGTGTCCATATTCACCACAGGATATTCACACAACCAGGCTAGTTGCCCAACACAGTCCGTCTGAAATTCTCCAGGTGCAACTAACACTAGGTAAGACTGCAATCCAAATTGTAGCTTGCTACAGATCCCCCACCATGCCCCAAGATTCTCACTTCACCTTTCTAAACATACTGGAAAATATTAAGCTACAACCAAACACCCTAATACTGGGTGATTTCAACTACCCTGCCATTAACTGGGAAAACTACTCATGTACCAACACCTTTGCCCAACGGTTCTTGGAATTCACAAATTCCAACGCCCTAGATCAATGAGTCCATAGTCCCACCAGGGGCTCCAGTATCCTAGACCTGGTAATTACCAACATGGAAAATCGATGCTCCACACCTATGGTCACCCCCTCGTTGGTCAGGTCAGACTATAAGCTAATCACCCTTAACATCCACATCCCAACCCCACTCCCCAGTAAAAAAACCTCCATAAAAAACTTTTCCAAAGCCAACTTCATGCTACTCAAGTCAGAAGTGACAAACTTCATGACACCCATGCAGACGGGAACTGAAAGTTCGATTGCTGAGTCCTACACTAAGGCACTGTATGAGCACATCCACTCATGCATGAATCATGCAATCCCAAATAGAACCAAGATGCTCTCCTCCAAAAAAAGAAAGCCAATCTGGTGGTCCCCTGCCATAAACAAACTTTACAACAAAAGGAGGAAACTGTTGCAGAAAAGAGGAAAATCCCACAATGCAAAAAATTCCCTTACCAGCCTCAGTAGGAAGCTGAGATCCCTCGTAAAATCCTCCAAAGCTAGTTACGAAAATAAAATTGCCAAAGATTCCAAAGACAATCACAAGGCATTCTATAACTATGTCAATAATCTAAATAGCAATGCTCAGATCTGCTCTGAGCTACAACAGAATGACATTAAATATACTGCTCCCAAGGATATTGCTAATATCCTGGCAGAATGATTCAGTGCCAACTTCACCCCCCTCTCACCCCCTAAATGGCCTATCTCAATACCGGAAGATTGCCAAATTCCGGTAATAAAGTCCACACAGGTAAAAAACGCACTCTCCAAAGCTAAGAATACAGCATCCATGGGACCAGATGACATCCCGGGCTGTGTACTACATGAACTACAAAATGAACTGGCACCTCACCTAAGTGTCATGTTTAATCATACCCTCGCCTCAAGCTTCGTGCCCACTGAGTGGCGCACAACTACAGTTATCCCACTCCACAAGGGGGGGATCCACCTTGGATCCCGGGAACTACCGCCCGATCAGTTTGATGAGCCTGATCTGCAAGGCCATGGAACATATTATCATGGAACTTATAAACAAAGATATTGGCAACCTTCAAACACTGGACCCCACCCAGTTTGGGTTCATGAAGGGCCGATCTTGTCTCCTGAACCTGATTGACTTCTTTGAATCAGTCTCCAGAGCCGTGGATGAAGGTAAGGCAGTCCACACAGCCTATCTGGACCTTGCCAAGGCCTTTGACACCATTCCTCACTCTGGAATCATAGATAAACTTACTAGGCTGGGCATTAATCCCCACATCACTTGATGGGTTGCCAAATGGCTTACTGACAGAACCCACACTGTAAAAGTAGCTGACTCCAAATCCAGCTCCAGACAAGTGACAAGTGGAGTACCTCAGGGTTCAGTCCTGGGACCACTCTTGTTTGGCATCTACTTCTCTGAAGTACAGGCCAACACTAAGGGACTCTGGCTAACAAAGTTTGCAGATGACTGCAAACTAGGAGCCATTATTGAATCCCTAAATGATGTGGATACTGTACAAAAGGGCCATACAGAAACAGATGCTTGGTGCCAGAGCCATGGGCTCAAGCTCAATGCCATGAAATATATAGTTATCCCCTTTGGGAAAAAGCATGTACCCATGAATTACCACATAGGTGGCAGTACACTAAATACTGAAAGTGTGATAAGAGACTTAGGGACACAGGTGGACAGTGGTCTCACCTTCAATAACCACATCACCACAACAGTCAGGAAATCCTTCTATGTGGCACACCTCATCACTAAGGGCTTTTCATCCAGAAAAAAGGAGGTCATTGTCCCACTGTACTCATCCCTCATTAGACTCATTATAGAATACAACACCCCATTTGGTATGTACCTCTCAAGACATCTGCAACAACTGAAAAGGCCACAGAAATACCTCACTAAAAGAATCACAGGCCTAAAGCAGATGCCCTGTGCTGACCGCCTTAAAAAACTCCAGCTATACTCTGTCGCATATCGTCTACTCAGAGGCAATCTCTGCTTAACATACAAGGCCATGTCAAACCCAGACCTGTTGGACATACTACACTTAAAGAAATCCCAATCCCTCAGAGCCACATGCCCCAGAGATCTAAACCTTGTCATCACAATAAACAAAACAAGCTGGAGGGATAGGTTCCTGACCCAGAATCTCCCCAGACTCTGGAATAGACTGCCCATACATATCAAGCAGAGTGCCTCCTTGGCTGTCTTTAAAAGGAACCTTGACGATTGGATGGGAGAAAGGAAATTCACCCCGGGGATCACGTCAGTCACCCTGCTAGACAGGGGTCCAGGGAAGTAAATAGTGTGGGAAGAAATAGCCAGGGAATTGTTATGGCTAGGTTTGTATAGGCCCTAGGGCCAATAGCCTAGCACCAACCTATGAACTTATGAACCTAAGTGCCAGTGTTCCATTTTTACTTCATTACACTGTATTTTTATTTTAGTTATTATTGGCAAATGATCTTTAATAGTTATTGAATATGTGTTGAAGCTTTCAATTCAATGCACATTTTCCTGTAAATATAATTTCTGTCTAGTCTAATCTAGTTATTGTACTTTAGGAAATAATATGTAAATTCTTTCCAAGTTCCTATTACTGAATTCATGTCTTCCATACCAAATATTTTCATACATATATCCAGAAATGTATCTTTTATTTTTTTCCTTCTGTGTCCCCAGATATATTATCCCTGTTGCAATCAAATTCCAGTCCACACCAATAAGTACTATTCCCTGCTGAAAACTGATGATTTTTTCCAAATATTTCTTATGCTGTATAATAGCAGTTTAAGGTAGAATATAAATACATGGCAGCGTAATCCACATCCCTCAACAGTAGCCCATTACTACCACAAATCAGTCATTACTATCCTTTTTCTGTCACTGTTGGAGCTCCTTTAGCAATTAATATAAGTACTCCCCTTTTCCTTTGTCCCTGATAGTCTGACTATCCTTCTCTTAATCCTTTCTTTATCGATTACATATGCTCACTTCTTTCCAAATATGTCTCTTGTAACATCGCAATTTGCACTCTGCATTTCTCAGTATAACTCTGTACTCTTTCCTTTTTGTCTGTAGCTGTGAGGCCATTCACATACCAAAACAATATGGATAGAGTAGCCATCATGAAAAGAGGTTATTATTCCCACCTGTTATATATGATAGCTTTTTAAATGCCTATTTCCAGATTTTGTGTTCCATGTACCCAGTAATTCAGGTTGATTTTTTATACAATTGTTTCTACTCATCTCCAGTTTAACCTATGTCCATTTTACAATACTTTTGTTTCAATGAAAACCCTCAAGCAAAAACTGAAATATATCCTCAGAATACCCCCAAAATCTATTATCATAAAGCAAACAAATAAAACTATATACATCTTCAAATAATGAAGTTTAGCCCTCCTGACAAAAATAATCATCCCAAATCAACAGCGGCACACAGAGGCATTACCTAACCTAAAATTAAGTTATCCATGCTAAGGCACATGTTACAGCATGTTCTCCTACTGGCACTAACTGATATATGTTCTTGTCTTCGCTTTATTCCCTCCCCCATGAAAAATAGCTTGAATGCTTTCACCAAATATTAACTTTTAGCCTTATAAAGTGCTCTGGCTTTTATTGCTTGACCTTGTAGTTAGCTTATATCCATGGAAATGTAAATACAAAATATACAGCTGCCCTCAGCTGCAGACTTCTCAACTCACACTGAACATTACTAGCTAAAGAAAAAATTAGTATTACATTCAGTGCTCTCTTATTTACTTGCTTACACACAAAAAAAAAACCTGTTATTAAATTAAGTCCAGGGCCTTAATCCAAACATTCACCTATGTAAAAGTAAGATAAAACATTTCAGCTCTACATATATTATAATCTGTGCACTTTTACACCACTCTTTGACTATGGCATATTAACTTAAACACTCTTTTGTCCAGCCTTTCTTCTCTTTTTACATTGTAATGCCTACATTTCATAAAACTAAAAAATAAGAAAAAAAGGTACTTGTTACTTTAGTATCTTTATTACATACAATAACTGAAAATGCTTTACTATATAACATGCAATTTATATCATGGAATGTTTTATATAAATACTGTTAAAAACAACATTTGCTTTACTTACAGTTACTTTTTTTCTTTTCCTTTCAGTGTCCTTCCAAACATTAATAACATGAATGGGGTATATAAGTTTCAGTCCCCAAGTATAACAAAGTCAGCAAATGTCCAATCTTTCCATTTTTTCTTGTAAAGCCATATTTCACAAATGTAATTGATGCTTTATAATCTCACATTTATTCACTAATTTCAGTGCTGCTAGTCTTCTCCCTGTTCATTTTCATCTCCCATCCCCGGACTCTGATTCAAGTCCAAGGTACTCCTGATTCATCTAATCAATCCTGTGCTTTTTTCTGTCTCTAAAGCATTTTCCTTTGGAACCTTTGAAAAGGTTTCACTGGCAAAGTGCCTCTATGAGCTTTAATATCAGAAGAATGAGAAGCAGATGTTTGATGGCTCACTTTTGGTTGGACAGACTTTCATATTTCCTCCTTAACCTGTTCTGCATCAAATTGCTTTGATTCTCCAGGAATAAATATACTGAAGACAGCTGGATACAGTAGCTTAAACCTAACACCTGCCTCTCAAAAATTCCTGATTGCTGGAATAAATTTGCTTCTCTTTGCCTAAAGTACAGTGAATAATCATTTCTGACAAACATTTTACTCTCTCTCTCTAATTTAAATACTTTGCCCTTTTCCCACAGTTTTGTAAGAATCAACTCTTTCTGTCAGTATGATTGCATCCTTAGTAATGCAGGATTTGACTGCTTTCTCATGGCCATACACTCAAAGTGCCCTTTCAAAAAACATATCCTGCTGTAGGATACCAGTCTGGTTGCTTATTTCTGATTTCAAAAAATGAATACAAACTGTTCCTTCCAATTTCTCTGATTCAGCAGGCAATGTCAAGTTTTCACTGCATGCTGTGTTCTCTAATTCTACTATTTTTGAAACAGCTCTTCTTGAGCAGTATCACACTCAGCTAGCCTTTTCTTCATTTCAACCTCTGATTTTTGCAGTTTTATCAGGTCTTCCAAATAGCTGTTTAAAGTTTCTTCAAAAATTTCCAGCCTTTTATTTGAGCTTATATATTCCTTCAATGTTTCATTTATTTTAATACTATCTGAGCACATTTGATTTATTTTTTCTTTCTAGATTAATAGAAGCCATTGTCTTGCACCAAAGCTGGAGTTTGAACTGCTTTTTGCTGAACAGCTGCAAGATTTTTCTGAGTCAGGGTTTTCTCTTTGTGTTTTCTTGTTGATTTTCTTTCATGCTAAGTTTCTTCTTTGCTGGCATCCAGGCAGTGTACTTACTAGCCAATAACCAAATTTACTAAAACTTGCAGTGTTACTGGCCCTTATCTCTCAATTTCTTTTTTCATACTGGGAGAGATGAAACTAGCTGCTGATCAGTGTACAAACATCTTGGAAGTCTCCTCTCCTTTGCCATTCTTAAGATATATTTTAAATGTATCACTGTTCTTACCATCAAACATCCAGTAGTAGAGCTTTTAGGCACTCACCACCCTTTCAGTGAAGGAGGACTTCTGAGTATCTGGCATCCAACATCATTCAAGTTTATGATTTTTTTGTATAAAACACATTTTTTCTTCAGCTATTTTTTACCAGTCTTTATTAATTGATTACTTATTCCTTTATTCTAGATTAATGGTTGATATTGTTATTTCATGTGTCTGTTTCCTTCTTTTTAATGAATTCTTTCTCTCATCCTTCATGTCTGGCTTCCCTAACTATTCCATTTGGACATTTGCTCTTGAGTTGCTTATGATTCTCAGTGTGTGTGTGTGTGTGTGTGTGTGTGTGTGTGTGTGTGTGTGTGGTGGAGAGTCATTCAATTTGCTCTTCACAGAGGAAGGCCAGGAGAACAAGCATTTGGATTAGCAGTATGTAGTCATAGGAAGATTTTAGCATGTGGATGGTATTCATTCTGTAAGTCAAAGGATTTTTTTTGTGTTCTACCATTCCGACACTATCACGCTAAGACATCAGCATATTGTATCCGGGGTAACTATGTGTTTGCAGAATTGAATGACATGCAACATAACTAATTCATCCATGTTATCACTTACAAAATTGTAGTAGCGGTGCTGTAGTAAACCCCTCCAACACACACACACACACACACACACACACACACACACACACACACACACACACACACACACACACGCACACACACACACACACACACACACACACACACACACACACACACATAAATTACCATTACTTTGATAAGTATAACACTCTCCATCATTTGATTATTTGCTTTGTCTAGGTCTAGGAATTCCTGACTTGTACCTAAACTAATAAAAAGTGAGGCAATTGTTTTTGGACAATCCAAAGGTTATGACTCTGTCATCCTTAATAAAATAGCATGTTTTGACCCACACTGGAATTAAGAAAGGTGGACAGAAGTTGTATCATAATTACCTAAATAGGAAGCAGTGTTCCTCTAGTGTAACTGGACACTGGTCACATTTTTCTTATTATTATTATGTATCAGGGTGTTTTTTCAGAGATCTATACTGGAGCTTTCACTCTGCTTGTTATTAATAAATCCCACTTATATACTTATCATGCTGTTATTTTTCACCACAAGTGTTTTTAACTTATAGCCCAGTGTGGGGTCCTCTGGAATTACCCTACAAAAGGGTCTATGCCAAATCAAGTGAATTGTGCTGGGGGGGTTTAATATTTAATCGCAAATAACAAACTTTATTTTAAAAGTTTGTGGAATTTCAATATCTAGGTACAACTTCTGGATAATCAGTTTTTAAGAGGACACCAGTTATTTATGTAAAGTTGCTTAAGGTGAACATATTATTAGACTGATTACAGTGCTAGCTAAGAAAGCATACTTATGTTGTTAGCATCTACAGCTGAACATCGCAAGTATTTTTGTTTGTAATGTTTGTTTCACAAATAATGGCACGTGTTGTTCTATAATATGACATATTGTAGGCAATAAGTATAGAACTCATCATTGGCATTTGTGCATTCTTTTCTTTTAATTAATTTATTTATTATTATTTATTTACATTTGTTAACCGGGTATTATCTGACTGGGATAGAAACCCATTTCCAGTGAAGACCCAGGGAGAAAAGATCCAGTACAGTAATACATTAGTTAAAAGTTCAAGTAGTCATGAACAAATTATATCAAAAATGCATTTAACATATTTATATAAGGATACTAGTGGTCAGGAACACAAATGTTAGCAAAAAATTAACCAAAAATGCAATTAAACAAGGTTACGTAAGAAACAATGAGTCATGTAGGAGTTTATTATAATATAATACAGAGATATAGAAAAATCCACCAAGCAAAAAAATCAGTCAGAGAAATAAGCAAGTCTTTCAGAAGTAACAAAGGTAATAAGTGATAGCTGCTAAAAGATACATGAAAAGGGAGTTGTGAAGTAATAGGAAAAGAAACTAGCCAGGAGCAATACAGGGGCAGAGCCAGTTACTACTGAGATGATCTTTTAGGGTTTTTATTTTTTAAATGAGGACAAGTTGGGGTTTTTTGGATGCGCCGAGGAAGAGTATTCCAGTACTTAGCTATTTTAAAGGAGTAGAGGTAGTCGTCATAACAGTTGCGAGACTGGGTAACTTTTAGTGTTAGTCTGTCAGATGACCTAAGGGACCTACAGGTAAAGTTAGGTTGGACCAAGTTTGAAAGAGCAGCGCAGTTACTGCGGTTGTGTATGACTCTATGGGCAAAGGTAAGTTGGTTTAGTGCTAACAGGTTGGGAAGTTCCAGCCAGCTGAGTTGTTGAAGAACTGAGCAGTGATGTGTTTTATGGGGCTGGTTGGAGGCAAACTTAGCTATTTTGTTATGGTAGGATTCTATGTTATTAAAGTTGGCCTTGTGTAGGTTGTTGAAGATCTGTGAGCAGTAGAGGAGGGTAGATATCTTTTGACATGTCCAGAAAAATAGCTGAGACTAGCTGTCCATTTTTGAGGTGACAAATAGTATCTGTAAAGGTTATTAGAGCTCTGTTTGTACTTTGTTTAGGTCTGAAGCTGTACTGAGAAATGGACAGTAGGTTGTTAGAAGTGAGCTGATTCATGAGTTGATGGTGTATACATATCTCAAGGATTTTGGCTATGGGAGAGAGTATGGCAATGGGTTGGTAGTTTGCAATATCTCTAGAGGGGCCGCTCTTGTGGAGGGGTATGATGTGGGAAATTTTCCATAGGTTGGGCACATACTGCTCTGAGATAGAGTGATTTTATTAGTGTGGATATGGGGTAGGCGAAGGATGGAGCAGCTAGTTTTAGAAATTCATTTGGTAGATGGTCGGCAGCCAAATAGCTTTTTTTATGTAAGTAGTTTGAATGGGTTTAAAGGAGAAAGAACATTTTCAGTGGTTGGGGATGGTACTATGAGTGGTGTGTTTTCTTTGCTAGCTAGGAGTGAGGTGATAGAATTGATGAAGTGAGAGTTGAACTGTGAGGCTAAGGGCTCAGAGGTATTACAAGTGCAGGAAGCAGGGATGGAGGTTTAACCAGGGTTAAGGAGGTAGCTGATATTTTGCCAGAACTTTTGAGGGTTGTGCTGGTGCTTTTGTTGACAGGTTAGGAAATAGTTTTTTTTATCACTGATGACTTTTTTCTTAGCTTGGTTTCTAACTTGCTGATATAGGGTGAAATCATTTTTGTCTTTGGTTGTATGATATTAGCCAGGCTCCATCCCTTTGTTTCATTAGAAGTTTAGTCTCATTAAATAGCCACGATAATTGTTTGGATGTGTGGCGTATTCTCCTGGGGTGGGCAAGATTATTTAAGATTTCAAGACATTTACTGAAGTATTCCACTGCAAAGTCTAGTTGTAGTTTTTTTTTAATGGAGACCAATCACAATGTTAAAGTAGCAGATTGAATGTATCAGGGACAAATTTCTGCTAAGGGTGTATTTGAAAGGAATGCAGGTTTGGATTTGAATTCTTTTTCTGACTAGACATGTAGGGGCATGGTCACTTAGTGCAACTGGTAGACAGCCAGCTTGGTACTCCAGGTTTGTCTTGTTGGTCAATATCCAGTCAAGTAATGACTTTTTATTAGAATGCTTGTCGATGTGGGTGGGATAGCTTATCATTTGGTTGAAATTGTATAGGTTAATAAAGCTGGTAGGGGAGTTGAAGGAGCAGGAGAGCCAGTCAAGGTTGAAATCACCTAGGATGATGGTTTCTTGGTTGAGAGAAGAAGTTGACCAGGACAGGAGGGATTCTCTACAGGAAGGTTGTTACCTGGGGTGAGGTAGGCAGCAATGATATTAATGGCTTTGTGAGGATTAATATATAGGCAGGATCTTTCTTAACAACATTTATTATTTGCTTTTAGCTATAGATTATAAAAAAAATAAGAATTTAATTACTACACCTATTAGATGAAATCATACTCATGTATGATAATATGATATAATATCTCAGAACAGTCAGATTTGCTTTCATAAACTAAAAGATAATGACTTTGGTCTAGATAATCGACTGTGACATATTTACTCTCTTTTGAATAATATCATTTAACACTACTATTTCAAGCATCCAAAGAACCCATTTGTCACGCTTAACAATGCAAAAGATCTTTTCAAGTTATTATTATCCTACAACAATCAAAAAGCATTTATATTTATTTGTCTAATTCATATTAGAGTATAAAACTCTTCTGTATGAATAAACCTAAATATTTACTACAATAGTGAAGACATCCTTAAATTACTCTATGCTAATAATATTTTGAATTATTCTGCCTTCTGTATAGCTTTTGCAATAACATTTAAATCTGTAGCACATATTATATTTACATTCAACTTATACATGTATCCAGTAGGAAAATTATCATATGTTATACGCAAATTAAATTAATATTCAATTTATAAATATATCCATAGGAAAATTATCTTATGTTATATGCAAATACTCTAAGATAAATCGTTAGAAACATTCTGGCAGATCATTCAAATATAAACATACTATTTGCTACAATATATAGTCAATTTATATATTTTATATTCCTAAATTATTTAACAGCGTGAGTTATCTACACTAGTCCAAAAATGATAAAATCTCTTTCTAATATATGTTCTATTTATTTAATGATTATTACTGAGTATTTATGTATTTTCCATCTGTTCTGGGTTGACATCACTATTTAGCATTAATTTTATTTCAAAACATTGAAATTAATCTTTTAAATTAAAGCATGTTGGTAAGAATCATTAAGCAAGCTGCCGAACAGATGCCTAAGGATATACTTATCACAATCTGTCAGAGACATATGGATACTGAGATTTTAAATATATTACTTACATAAACTATAACATTTATCATAGTTAAGCTTTCATTTAAATGATTAGTTTAGAATAAATAACTCAATAACATATATGGTACACATTTAGGAATTGGTTTTGGACAACAGAACTTCTTCAATACTTTGTATTTAATTAAAATGACACATCATAAGTTCTTTATTAACTGTGATGCTTTAAGGCGCAACTCATAACCTAAAGCTCACTAACTTACTTAAAGAAAATCATATGTAATCTAATCTATTCTGAAGGTTGTGAATGCTAGGATTTATTTAGTTGCACATAATACACTTAGAAAAATGAAACATGAGCATAAATAATATAAAACATTCTGCAGTTCAATAAATCAGACAATAGTATTAGAATAGTAAATTTATTTCCAGAGTTTATGCAATGACAGTGTGACTATATACAGCTGAATAACATACTAGAAGAAGTATGTAAATATATAACTGGTAAACCTGCTGACAGAAACTTTGCATCATCCTTTAAACATGCCTGTGGCTAATTTAATTAAGCCTCGTCTGATTCAGCATGCAAGCTTAGCTTTGACATCCATCACTTCACATCTTAGTAATGAATTAACTGTCTGCATGATGTAACCTATTTTTTCCAGTTTGAACAACAAGGCAGCTGCTTAATATTTAGTGTCAGCTTTGATTTGAAAGTCACACAGATTTCCACTTTAGTTTTTTTATGCATTATATGTTATTAGTCTGTACAAAGCCAATATAATGAGCATTAAAATCCACAAAATATTGAATACATTTTCTGACACAGTTCTTCTGCTTTGTTTACTTATACAGTTTCCAGTCCTACATGCTTTCCCTGCCAAATATGGTTTAAATGCAAGGTGCATAGTAAAGGAAACACTGGCTAAACACTGCAATGCCTTACTTAAGTCTGAGCATATAATAGCATTTTTATATGGTATGTAACAGAAAAATCCTTTCATGACATAGTATAATCCATCAACTATTTGATCAATACTACATTTTGTAGAACCTGTCATCATTCTCCAAATTCAGCAAAGGCAAGTTATTTTATTAAGGTGGGTAAGCCCTTTCTACACACCTCTGTTGGAAGTCATGCTCCTTTCACTTGTTCAACATACATATTGCAATACCACAGTCATACAGCCCTGAGAAAACCAGTATTCTGTGCAATAAAATCTCTATTGCCAAACTTAGAAGCAGTTACCACTAGAATATAATGTTTCTAACAAAGAAGATTCAACTTGAACTAGTTTATGCTTCCCTACTTTCATTAGTGGATTTATACTTTGGAAAGTTTTTAAAGAAAGTATTTCTACCATCTGTGATTAGGTGAGATATTCACAGTATGGTTTCTATTAGGTGTTTGAACTCTAAGGAACTCTAGGGAATCTTAGATCTTCCACACAGAGAAGTTTCCTCATTATATGTTGTTGGACCGAGTATGTTGACATACTGGGTTTGTGAGACTTTGAAGAACATTACAGAGATTGTTTGTTTCAGAATATAGTGTCTGCAGCAAATATGAAGCTTTTCACCCAATACTGGTATTTACAATATTATAAAAAGGATATTAATCTGCCCAACTGTGCATATCACAGCACTAAAGATAATAAAATACATATAAAATTGTTGTTCCAGTGATGACATACCTTATTACTTAACCTGCTTCCCAGGTGCATTCAGATTAATTTCTAAGGATCTTCAATAGTTTGGACTTAAGTTTGCTTTGTTAGTTCTACATTAATTCCCTGTTTCAATATTATAAGGTACATTTTCTATAAGGGAAAAGGTTAGTTCAAGTTCCAGGATGCTATAAAGCATCAGCGATGTCACCTCAGTCCTTCATTTTGCTTCCTGCCCTAAAGGGATATGATTTAAAACCATTGCTTATAACTGAAACAAGCTTGCAACCATCTTAGCGAGCAACTAAGTAACTGAAAGATAAAAATACATGAAAAACGTCTATAACCATTTAGATATTCAACTGTTCAGTGTATATATATATATATATATATATATATATATATATATATATATATATATATATATGTATATGTATATTGTTCAATGTATCCATAAGCAGTATAATCACCCAAAACATATTGCTTTCAACAATTCTCTCTCCTTTTTTTCTTTTAAAAGGTTAGCAAATGCAAATGAATTTTACATAAAAGGTATACAGAAATCAAGTGAGGAAAAGTATCAAATACAAATGAAGCCAATCATATCACCACATTGATTTGCAAAGCATTTTTACCAACAAATCTATATTCCAAGCCCATGACAAATTCAATGTACACATATTACAGTAAAATATTAATTTTCTCCAAAAGAGATGTTATAAACCAATGCTTATTTATTTATTAATAATCTAAGCATATTTTGCACCTAGCTATCAGAGACTTAATAATCTTGTGTTTCAGTATTCATTCACAGAAGTAAATTATTAAGATATTATTTTTTTATTTTATTAGCATATTGAAATAGGAGAAGTGCTACCTTATTATTGAAGAATTTCTTAGTGGTTGTTGGGGATAAAGATTTAAAGCACAATGATACATATAAATAAAATAATACAAGTTTATCTTTCTTTAAACATTTTGTTACATTTTCCTTTAGTTTATATCCATTGTTAATTGCATTTCTTTTTGATTTAGTCAAAGACCAATCCATTTCTTCAGTTTTATCCAAAAGTTTAATTTTCTACACAAAGTCCAAAGTATCCTCAAGTGTATTAAATGTTTTCTGACCATCAGTAAGATATAGTTTTAGTCTTGCTGGGAATACGATTTGTGCTTTGATGCCAGTTTTCTTCAGACTTTTAATCAAAGGAATGCATTCTTTCCACTTTGAGACCCCTGAAGCTGTATATTCGTTATCAAACCTGACACTGTTTCCATTTATTTTTATTGGTGGATTTAACCAAGCTGTTCTGAGCACTAAGTCCTTGTCTTAAGTGGATATAAACTTTACAATTATAGATCTTGGTGAAGAAGTGTTTTTAGTTTTAGTGATGTCTGAGAGAGATCTATGTGCTCTCTCTATTACAAAAGAGAAACCCTCAGGCAAGTTTAAATATTTTGGCAACCAAGTATTCAAAACCTTTAGTATATTGTTACCTTCTTCTTTTTCCGTCACTCCATATATTCTTATGTTATTTCTCCTTCATCTGCTTTATAAATCTTCCACTTTTTGTAATAAAAATGTTTTTATCAGGAGAAAATCAATATTGTTTTCATTTTCTGTCTTCTTTACATCCAGACCATTCACTGATTCTTCTGTTGATGTAATCTGACGTGAGTGCTTTTTGATAATTTCATTCAATAGTTCTGTTGGCTTTGTATGATCTTGTTTTGTCCATTTTAACCCCCCTAGTTTGTCAATTTTTGTAGAAAGATCATTAATACTTGCAGTAAGAGTTTGTAGTTCCTTCTTCTTTCCATTTTTATGTGTGGAGGTTTTCGAGTGTCTTATGACTGGTTTTAAGTGAAGAAATTTTGACAGGATAAAAAACTTCACAAAGTGCCAGGAGCTTATTTAGTCTCATAAAATATCATACAGTGAAATAGTCTTACCCTGAAATGTATTGTCCTGATGAGTGAAACATTTCTGAAACATGGAAGCATTCGCCATTTTCCCAGTCTTACTTCTCTTATTTTTATTTTCTCTCTCTATTCTTAAATAACTTATAACTATTTATATTACTATTTTCAGGCATATTTGCATGTTTTATAATTCTTTTCATAGTAAAATGTAATTCTGCAGTATTTATGTATAAGGCTCAGAATGCTTTGTAACCACAGTAATTGACCGCTAATGTGTTTATATTCAACTTACCTTAACATTTGCGTGTGACTCACTAATTAACAGATGACCGTTTTTCTGGAGTTTCTCCTGGACTCTGCCTGAAATGGTCCACCAGGATCAACACCCTGCCATAGTTAACAAACAAACATCAAGAATGGTAAATGTACAAGAAACTGCTATCTGCTTGTCTGAATGAAGGGGACTTTCTGCAACTTGAAAAATTTGGTGGTAACTTGCTGGGAATAAAACTGGAAAATGTGTATTTGTTTTTACGTACTTTATTTTGTCTATGATACAGTATTTTATGTCTGTTTGCATAGTTAGAGGTGGTGACCATAAGTCAGTTTACTTATTTAATTACTCTTGTATATTAGACTTTAATAAATAAATAAATAGCATATATCTTCAACGTGAAGCCATGATCAGATTGAAGCTGCAGACACAGTTTTTTGTTTTTGGTAGACAATGTTCTTAATTAAAGCTGTTGTTGAACAAAAGCAGCAGTTTTAATTTGAGACAGAGGTTATACAGATGTTTTGGTAGCTACAGTGGTGGATTAGAAAACAAAACTTGGGTAACAGAGGCATCTGATAACAGGAAGGCTTGGGGGAGTAGCAAAGTAGGAAATGGGGTACAAAATCGGGAAGTGTGAAAACATTAGTACATAAACATTGTGCATTTCCCCACTGCATTCAAGATTGTTTCTAGAATGGCTTTGTAATAAACCACCATATTCTTAAAGCTGTCGGCTAAAGCCAATACATTTTAATACAAGGCAAACAGAAATGGTTGTTTGTATGGTAAATAGGGACAGAGCTGACTAGCTGGATTAATGGTTTCACAAAAGATATCTGAGTACCATAAATGCAGCAAAGCAATCAAGAAACTTTGCCCTCGTGGAAACTGTGCAATGATTAAGTAATAAGGTAACAAAACAATGTAGGTTTGCAGAATTAACCTGTAGCATATAAGTGTTACAAAGTGCTGTCTATTGTAAGTTTTGGACAAATGGGTATTAGTAAATTTTTACCTGGATTCACAGCAGGTAAATCTTGACACACTAACGTAATCTAGTTCTACAAATGGATTACTAGGGAAGTAGACAGAGAGATATAACAGACAGAGACATAGCCCTGTGGGTGCCCTCTATCTGGATGTCAGTAGGTTTGACTCAGTTCTGCACAGTAAAATTATTTCAAAATAGAGAGATGGTTGGTATGTAGAGAATCTTATGTACAAGTACAGACGTGATTAGATATCAGAAAACAGAGGGCAGTAATCAAGAATGGCTTCTTGGAGCAAAGGAAATCAAAGTGACAAGTGATGCTCTGCTGGGGTCTGTCTGGGGACAACTCTGTTTAATGAGTTTGTCTATGCCATCACCCAAGACTTAAAAAAAAAACAAGCAACCAAAACAACCAAGAAAAATTTAATAACACATTCCAAGATGGCAGCTGACAACTAGACATGCATTAAGCTGCAGCTCCATAAATTAAAAGTTCAATCTGCAACAAAGCCTAAACATCCTTCTGGCTAAAAGGTAAAACCTGCACAACCCCGGCACAAACAACACCTAAGAAGCAAATAAACAGTTTTATCTAAAAATATAAAGCTAATTTTGAACTTTTAAAGTTCCTTCTAAGCCAGCAGTGTAGCAGTGACTGGGACCATGTGGCAAGGCCTGCTTAATTTTGCAGTTCAGCAGCATTTGAAAAAGACTTCAAAACAAAAAAAAATCACTATGACTAGCTCCCACGATCAAAG
Source organism: Protopterus annectens (assembly GCF_019279795.1). NCBI lineage: Eukaryota > Metazoa > Chordata > Ceratodontiformes > Protopteridae > Protopterus > Protopterus annectens. The sequence goes on along the minus strand of NC_056744.1, from coordinate 1,600,118,004 downwards.
TATGGAACTAATGGAAATACAAACGTCTAAATCAAAATTATCTGCAATTGTGCCTCCTGAAAGGGACACAGCAAGCAAGATACAGAAAAGATCTTAAGTCACAACAGGAAACTAATAAAGTTTCTTTGAGAGCAAAAAATTAAAACTCATACTCAGTAGAAGATATAAAAACAGCATTACAACCGCCCTGAAGACTACAATTAAAACCAACAGACCATAAGAGAACTCCAATCAAAAATGATAGACCTTGAAGCAAGAAGCAGGAGGAACAATATAATTGTAAGAGGGGTACCTGAAGTGTTTGATCAAACCCAACTGAATATAATAATCAAAGAGATTGTGGAAACAACTGTGGAAAATAAGAATATAGTAAAAGAAATGATCATTGAACGTGCACAAAGATCTCTTCGGAGATCTCAGGATGAAATTGCACCAAGACAAATCTATGTAAAAATACTGAATGCAGCACACACCTACCTACATGATTCTAACAGCTGCTTAACAAAAAAAAACATAACATGGAGGGGGCCATAAAATAACCATTGCACACAAGACCTACCTGTGCCCATCAAGCAAGAATGCCAAGATCTAGCCCATTTTTGCTCTTATCTAATTAAGAAGAATATCAGATTTCAAATGATTTACCCTGCGAAACTTATGTTCAGCTATAAAGATCAAAAACACTGTGTTCAAAACAAAACTGAAGCTAAAACCAACATCATCAATGCATTCGGAGAAACCCCAGAAGCAAAATAATAACACAGCAGCATAGTCGATAAACTAAAGCTTAAACCAGCTTTTTTTTAAAGAAGCTATGTTTTAAGGTAAGGCTATAAAACATTAATATAGTGCTTTACATATGTGAATACTTAGCTCCTGCATTCTGGTTACAAATCATGGTGTATAAACAACAAATATTACGGCCAAATATCTGTTTAAATGTAAAATGTGGTCCTATGGTAAAAAAAAAATACATAGCAAATGCATTATCTTGCAAAATTAACCCCTTTACATCTAAATGCTCAGCAAACAGTAGAACTCCTAAATAAAGCTAATGTTAAGTACAAAAGAAGTCTTCACAAGCTATGCACATTTCACATAATAAATCTAAATACACTGTATAGCTGAAAATCACTAAAAAATGAAAACGAAACAAGAAAAGAATATATGAAACAATCCCAGCCACAGAAAATATCCAAACAAGCTTAAATAAAAGAAATTTACCACTTTTGATGATCCGGAGAGCTGTCTATGCGAGCGAAAACCGGAAGTAACAATACCCAGATCCAGTGTTGGGAGGTCAAATGTCAACTTCCTTTGAAGGTCAGGAGCCGCAAAGCACTACTGGGAACTGCAAGGCTAAATATACAGCATTAATAACTAACTGGAATCAACAGAAATAAGGAAGCATATGAAGAAAAGCCTCTTAAGGTAACAAAATAAGACTTTTACAAGCACAAACAAAGGATTCTAAACAAGTGCTAGCCAAATGTCTAAGAAATGCAGTTTTTCTTTGTACTGTTGCAAGCTTTCAAAAAGGCTTTCTGTGTTATAATGAAAATGTATCTTATAAGTGCCAAATGTGTAATGATAAAGAGAAATGTTTATTTATCTACTGAACTTTGCATGAAATACGGGTCTGTTTAGAATTCAACAAGTTGTTGCAGGACTTCTGTATACATCTATTTTAGTTTCCTTTCTGGTCTGTGTGTTAGATATATAAAGCTCTTTAGTACTAAGTAAAGTTAAAAAGCTGCCCCATGCAGGGGACAATGCATGTAGATTCAGCAAGATGTTTCTGTTCTTCTAGTTCTTAAAAGCAATGTTAACTAAATGTCTGCAAACTCTGTATCTATGTTGTTATCCAAGAATGTGGATGTATTAGTAGGTAGACCTACAGCTCTAGCATAATCATTAATCAAATTGTTTTCATGTTGTATTACACTGCAGTTAAAATGTGGTTAGGAGGTCTGCTGGAATTGCACTAGGGGTAATGTGCACATTAATCATCAGGTTTAAAAGTAGTTAAACATTTGAAAAAGCTGAGTTGTGTTCCCCTTCAGTTGTTTCTGAATGTTGTGATACTGCAAAAAGGGGTCCAATGTTTATTGTAAAATTATTTTCACACTATTTAAACCTAATTAGATAAACTTTGTTTAATAGTACACAAGCACGTTTCTTTAGTTAAGATACAAGGGGGTTGTAACTGTTTAAAATGACTCTCCTACAAACAGCCCTCAACTGGAAGCTAGTCCTAAAAATGTAATTATTGCGATCATAATGCAGGCTTTACAAAATGTTTTCTTTTTATTTATAAAGTTATTTGCACACTATTGTGTAATAATCTGTAAAGAGTTCCATCAGGTTTTTAGAGCACACACTTCATTAAGGAGCAAGCAGCTGTGCGTCAGTCATGTTTAGCGTCACTTGGAACAAAGTAAAGTTCCTAGTTATTATCTCACTCTACCAGCACTATAACAGCTCTCCTAGATGGTATACAAACAACACACTAGACATAAAATATAACACCACAAAAAGGAAGGGAGATAGGTAGGCAGGCACTGGGGGGGGGGGGGTGTAAAAAGGTTGGAAGCCATCCTGTTCAAATGTATGCTACCCAAAAATAATTTTCTCATCACGACAATTACTTTTTTTTATTACAAATATAAAAATAACCTAAGGCTACTACTTTAGCTGTATACAAAGGATTTATAGCTAGGCATATATATAGTAAATCGAATTCTACACTTAATCTATCAAGCTAACTCCAGTATTATATTCTTACAAGAAACACACCTAAAGAAAGAATCATTTCAAGAGAACATAACTAATAGCAACTATGATACGAAAGGAAGATGGTGTTTTTTCACTAGCACGCATCCACAAACAAAACATAATACTCTCTTCTTAAATGCATATGGCCCATGTTCAAACCAGCATTTCTTTCTATACAAAATCTATAACCTGCTCTTAAACTTTCTCAGTCATGCTATCATTATGCGGGGATTGGAATTGCCTAACTGACCCACTTACTGACAGCTCTAATAAAAACAGAAAACAACCAGCCCGTCACATCAGCTCTAAATGATCTTGTACAAAATCACAACCTTGTTGACCCTACCTAAATGTGGACCATGACAGATCAATAAATAAATATACATTTTATTCCCCTTCACAAAAAGTATGGTCAAGAATAGATTATTTCCTGATCTCCTCGAACCTCTCTCCACGTTTTGTCAAAATTATGTAATGAAGAATAGAATAATCTCAGATCACTCCAGAATCAAAATTACCCTTAATAAAAATCTCCAGTCACCTAAACAGTGAGGCATCTACAACTGGTACTTAAATAATAACATTTTAAACCATAAAGAGTTAATTGAGGAGTTAGGTAAAAGTAGAACAGTTGGACCAAGATACATCACAAAGCCAAATACCATTAGACATTCAATGGGCAGCCACCAAAACTGTATTAAAGGGTACTTTAATACAGAAAGCTTGCACATCATTCACAAGAACTAGAAAGGAAATTACAACATATTCAAAAATAACTCTATTCTATGCAACTACATAAACACACTATAAATGAACTGAAACTCATATATAACTACTCTGAATGGGCACAAACCCCTTCTAAGGTACTAGCAAGTATGATAAACATTAAAAAAAAAATCTCCATAGTATCCCAGAAATACACTATAAAGATAGAATTCTACAGAACAATGAAGATATAAATAACTTGTTCTGGGATATTTACAACAAGATTTATAACCCAGAAAAGCATAAACATGTGTCCAAGCTACAAGAGAAGTTCTTAGATAATATAAAGTTTCCAAAACTCGATGAAGAACAATATAACTTACTGAACAGTCCCTTGTCAATCAGTGAAATAAAAATTGCGATTAAAAAACTAAAAGTCAACAAATCTCCAGGCCTGGATTAAGTGTTGGCACAAAGTGCTGCTCTATTGTAAGTTTTGACAAATGGGTATTAGTAAATTTCTTTTACCTGGATTCACAGCAGGTAAAATCTTGATTACACTAAACGTAATCTAGTTCTACAAATGGATTACTAGGAAGTAGACAGAGAGATATAACAGACAGAGACATAGCCCTGTGGGTGCCCCTCTATCTGGATGTCAGTAGTAGGTTTGACCAGTTCTGCACAGTAAAATTATTTCAAAATAGAGAGATGGTTGGTATGTAGAGAATCTGCATGTACAAGTACAGACGGATTAGATATCAGGAAAACAGAGGGCAGTAATCAAGTAATGCTTCTTGGAGCAAAGGAAATCAAAGTGACAAGTGATGCTCTGCTGGGGTCTGTCTGGGGCCAACTCTGTTTAATGGGTTTGTCTATGCCATCACCCAAGACTTAAAAAAAAAACAAGCAACCAAAACAACCAAGAAAAATTTAATAACACATTCCAAGATGGCAGCTGACAACTAGACATGCATTAAGCTGCAGCTCCATAAATTAAAAGTTCAATCTGCAACAAAGCCTAAACATCCTTTTGGCTAAAAGGTAAAACCTGCACAACCCCGGCACAAACAAATAATTCCTAAGAAGCAAGGAAACAGTTTTATCTAAAAATATAAAGCTAATTTTGAACTTTTAAATTACCTTCTAAGCCAGCAGGGTAGCAGTGACTGGGACCGTGTGGCAAGGCCTGCTTAATTTTACAGCTCAGCAGCATCTGAAATAGACTTCAAAACAAAAAGAAAAATCACTATGACTAGCACCCAGGATCGAAGTAAGGAACTAATGGAAATACAAACGTCTAAATCAAAATTATCTGCAATTCTGTCTAAATCTGCCATTATTAAAATGAATATTCTTCCCAAAATACTATTTCAATTAAACTCTATTAATCTCAAATTACCAAAAAAACTACTTTCAACTATGGAAAAGGCCCTCTCCAAATTCCTATGGCATCCTAAAACAAAAAGAATAAGCTACAAAAGTCTTACAGTACCAACATTAAAAGGTGGTCTGTTGCTACTTGATTTTAGCCTATATTACCTTATTATAAAAGTAAACAGGTTGATCCAAATTGTGGAGTACGACAGTTCAAAAAAGACTTGGTACCCAATATGGGTTAAAATATGGGCAAATATACTAAATTCCATAAACATAAATCCTAAAGCTGTTCCTTTCCTCCAATCCAAACAAAAAAACTTTTTACAAACTATAAATTTCCTTAATAATCAAAATGGTATTACTGCATTCCAAATTCTCTATTTCTATCCATAAATCTGCAGTAGAATTCATTAGTACTGCTACAACCTATACATCTGAAACCCTAATATTAAGTTAAATAATAAAATGATTGATCTCAAACCATTCACAATAATTAAAGAATTAACAATATGGGATATCCTGCAGTACAAGGAAGATAAGCATTTGATAAACTAAGAGAAAAATCAAGACAATTCAGCTAGCTATAACTACACTTCCCTAGACACAAATTATATCAATAATAAAACCTAAAAATATTCAAACCACAAAACAGAAATTCAAAATATAGAGAATACCCAAAAACATAATCAAAGCTCTAACAGCTAAAGAAAATTATTTCAAATACCTATATAAATTAGTAATGAGTTAAATACAACCTTCATCTACTTACTGAAGATACTGGGAAAACTTAAATAATGTTCTTCTTTTGGCTTCTTTCCCGTTAGAGTCACCACAGCGGAACTCCGGGTCCGCTAATGATTGGCAGTGGATTTTTATGGGTGACGAGGTGCCAAAGCTCGACACCCAACCTTCAACAAAGGCATACATCACTAATAATACAAAAAACAAGAAGCCTACCCTAAAACTTTCTACACCTTCTAAAAACCTCTATATACACATAACTGATGATTAACAACAATGCATAGTATAACCCAGCTGTTCTCAAAAAATTGTTACAAAAAGCCATCACTAAAAGTGCTCCTTCTGCTCTATAGGGAAGACGTGGATATTCTCCACATCTTCTGAGCTGCTGTGAGAAAATCTCCAAGCTCTGGGGTTCTTTGAGAATGCAACTAGAGAAGTTGATATGCAAAACCACTCTCTTGGGAAACAGTGATTCTGGGTATATAATTCCTAGTTCAATTAATGGAATGCGCAACATATCTTAGTTACAGTATGCGCACTACTCAGATTTTATATTTCCAAGAATTAAGTTAATAATAAAAACATCTCATGAAACAACTTTAAAGTCATGGCAGTTAAATATATCACCTCCCACAAACTACAGCTACTAAAAAGTATTAAAAAGAATTTACTTTCAAAAACATATCGGAATTCTCTCCTAGAGACAATTTTGATAAGCTTACACAATACATAAAGTTAAATGTCAAGTAGCTGGCTGATATTAAACAAAACCTCTATGTTTCTGTAAGTGATCTTAAATAGTTGTATCACTGACATAAGGTAAAATACACTTCCTGCTATCAACAAAAGGATGGCTTCCAACATTGTACATACTGTAAATATGTGATTAGTTTTTTTTATAAGCTTTTAAGTTTATTTTTATTTCTTTTTTTTTTCTTTCTTTTTCTTCCATTCTGGGCAATTAAAGGTACCCTGTATATACTAATACAATACTCAATGTTTTACCATAACTCTGCTCTACTGTAACCCCTAGATATGTTGTAACCATGCAAAATACTAGTCTCAAGGTTTTTTTGTAAGTGTTTAAATGTTCTTTCTCTGAAAAGTATGGTAACCTTTACTCATCAATGTAATACATGCTGTATTGTCTGTATTATTTTGCACTCATATTTTAATTTTTTGTATTTGTGGAAAATACAATAAAAAGAATTTTTCAAAAAAAAATTTAATAACAGACGGAAAACTCCATTCAGTAAGTGCTCTTTTCTTAAACAAGACGCCATTGGACTGAAATACTCCCTCCAATCCAATTCCTTCTTCAAGACTCTAAATACTCTCCCCAACCATGGTTGGGTAATTGATATCAAATGGGATGAGCAGTGGTGAATCCTGAAGTGGAGACTCAAAGGGAAAGAGTGGGTACATGAGTTAATAAGTGACAGTTTTACTTTCTCCCATTCAGGTATAAGATAGTGCATATGGAGAATGACATCTTCCAGAAGAGAACAGAATATGGGATGAGTCAGGGTAGAGGCTTTGAAAGGTGGAGAGGTGGAGAACAGTGCTGGCAAAGTTATGGTGAAGAAAATGATTGAATGGGAAGGAGAAAAAATGACATATGTTGAGAAGCAAGAGGAAATAAACATATTCCCTCTAAACCCCATAAATCATAAGACAGCATACTTCCCTTCAATTGATATACCTTTAACATATAAGTTGAAACACCTAGGCATAAACTTTTCTCGCACCTACAAAGAAATGCAGAGTTCAAATTTCCTTAAAACATGGGACAACATTTGACAAGACATCTTAATATGGGAAAACTTAAACTTATCTCTTCTGTCTAAATCTGCCATTATTAAAATGAATATTCTTCCAAAAATACTATTTCAATTAAACTCTATTAATCTCAAATTACCAAAAAAACTACTTTCAACTATGGAAAAGGCCCTCTCCAAATTCCTATGGCATCCTAAAACAAAAAGAATAAGCTACAAAAGTCTTACAGTACCAACATTAAAAGGTGGTCTGTAGCTACCTGATTTTAGCCTATATCACCTTATTATATAAGTAAACAGGTTGATCCAAATTGTGGAGTATGACAGTTCAAAAAAGACTTGGTACCCAATATGGGTTAAAATATGGGCAAATATACTAAATTCCATAAACATAAATCCTAAAGCTGTTCCTTTCCTCCAATCCAAACAAAAAAACTTTTTACAAACTACACCTAATAATCAAAAATGGTATTACTGCATTCCAACCTCTATTTCTATCCATAAATCTGCAGAATTCATTAGTACTGCTACAACCTATACATCTGAACCCGAATATTAAGTTAAATAATAAAATGATTGATCTCAAACCATTCCCAATAATTAAAGAATTAACAGTATGGGATGTCCTAAAGTACAAGGAAGATACATTTGATAAACTAAGAGAAAAATTCAAGACACCAGCTAGCTATAACTACATTCTTAGACAAATTATATCAATAATAAACTTAAAATATTCAAACCACAAAATAGAAATTCAAAATATAGAGAATACCCAAAACATAATCAAAGCTCTAACAGCTAAAGAAAAAAATTATTTCAAATACCTATAAATTAGTAAATGAGTTAAAATACAAATCCGCACTACTCTACTCAAGATACTGGGAAAACTTAAATAATGTTCTTCTTTTGGCTTTTCCCGGTTAGGGGTCACCACAGTAGAACTCCGGTCCGCTAATGATTGGCAGTGGATTTTTTATGGGTGACGAGGTGCCAGCTCGACGCCCAACCTTCAACAAAGGCATACATCACAATAATACAAAAACAAGAAGCCTACCCTAAAACTTACACCTTTCAAAAACCTCATATACACATAACTGATGATTAACAACAATGCATATTATACCCCAGCTGTTCTCAAAAAAATTGGTTACAAAAAAAAGCTCACTGTGCTTCTTCTGCTCTAGGGAAGACGTGGATATTCTCCACATCTTCTGGAGCTGTGAGAAAATCTCCAAGCTCTGGTGTTCTTTGAGAATGCAACTAGAGAAAGTTGGATATGCAAAAACCACTCTCTCTTGGGAAACAATGATTCTGCATATAATTCCTAGTTCAATTAATGGAATGCGCAAGCATATCTTAGTTACAGTATGCGCACTACTCAGATTTTATATTTCCAAGAATTGGGTTAATAATAAAAACATCTCATGAAACAACTTTAAAGTCATGGCAGTTAAATATATCCCCTCCCACAAACTAGCTACTAAAAGTATTAAAAAAAGAATTTACTTTCAAACATATCGGAATTCTCTCCTAGAGACAATTTTGATAAGCTTACACAATACATAAAGTTAAATGTCAAGTAGCTGGCTGATATTAAACAAAAACCCTCTATGTTTCTGATCTTAAATAGTTGTATCACTGACATATAAAATACACTTCTGGGTTATCAACAAAAGGATGGCTTCCAACATTGTACATACTGTAAATATGTGATTAGTTTTTTTTATAAGTTTTTAAGTTTATTTTTATTTCTTTTTGTTTTTCTTTCTTTTTCTTCCATTCTGGGCAATTAAAGGTACCCTGTATATACTAATACAATACTCAATGTTTTACCATAACTCTGCTCTACTGTAACCCCTAGATATGTTGTAACCATGCAAAATACTAGTCTCAAGGTTTTTTTGTAAGTGTTTAAATGTTCTTTCTCTGAAAAGTGTGGTAACCTTTACTCATCAATGTAATACATGCTGTATTGTCTGTATTATTTTGCACTCATATTTTTATTTTTTGTATTTGTGGAAAATACAATAAAAAGAATTTTTCAAAAAAAATTTAATAACAGACGGAAAACTCCATTCAGTAAGTGCTCTTTTCTTAAACAAGACGCCATTAGACTGAATACTCCCTCCAATCCAATTCTTCTTCAAGACCTAAAATACTCTCCCAACCATGGTTGGGTAATTGATATCAAATGGGGATGAGCAGTAGAATCCTGAAGGGAGACCAAAGGAAGAGTGGGTACATGAGTTAATAAGTGACAGTTTTACTTTCTCCCATTCAGGTATAAGATAGTGCATATGGAGAATGACATCTTCCAGAAGAGAACAGAATATGGGATGAGTCAGGTAGAGGCTTTGTAGGCCAGGAGAGGTGACAGTGCTGGCAAAGTTATAGAAGAAAATGATTTGAATGGGAAGGAGAAAATGACATATGTTGAGAAGCAAGAGGAAAATAAACATTTTCTCACTGGAAAAAGTGAGAGATGGGACATATGATAGAAGTACATAAAGCAGTAAGGGGAAATGTGATGGAATTAACATGAAAAACAAGGATAGTGAAGGAAGGAGGGGCATAACCAGCAGATAAAGGGAACACAACCACAAATAAAAGGAACAGTTTAAATTTGAGATTAGAAAGTACTTTTTTACATGAGAAGTGTTTGACAGACAACATTGGTTTACTGGAATGGTTGGTCCACATTAAGACAGTCAGGGTCTTTAAGGAAGCCTGGGATTCCTGGAAGAATTCCTGAAGAAATCCTGGGAAATTACTGCAAATTAACTGCTTTAAGTGAGCTGCAAAACTGGGAGCTGGCAATATAAGATTACATACAGTCTCAGTCTGCCACCTAGTTTTTGTAATCAGGTATACCACAATGTTAATCTGCTTTGTGAAAGAGGCACTATATAAAGTTAATATATAATTTGGGAATTATGTTATTGTGTCATATTAAATCTGCTCCTGCTTTAATAGCAGAGTCAGTACTAAAACTGTCAGTAAGTATAATATATTTTTCTCTCTGTATTTGTTTTTTTTTTGACAAAGTTCAATGTCACTTAAAATTTTGCATTTTATTTAAGGTCATTGTGAGACACCAAGTAACCTTTATGCAGCAAATTCAGAGTTGCTTATCTTATGTGTGGGGGGGTCCAAGGTTCCAGCCTACTGTGTATGGGATTAAAGCAACTCAATTTTTCATTACTTCAGTTAAAACTTAAACCAAAATTCACTAGGAGGACCTTTCGAATAGTGGCCTTGCGTATACCCTAATCTTTTGCTTACTAAGATATCCACATCGGTGGATCAGCAAAATCTCAGTAAATCTAAAGCTTGGAATGATAGGAAGTCTATATCATCCAAACCAGCAAGTTCAAAGAGGTACAGAGAAGCTAGAAACCAAAGAAAAAAATCATTAGTTAGTATCCCAGTCCTGGTAAAATTGTTCTTGTTCTTAAATGCTTCTATGGTAAAAGTAGCCATATAAAGTTGACTAGCTGCGGAGTTGCACAAACTGGTATTTTATATGTAACCTCAGGAAATGATATCTGAATAAATTTATCATTACCACAACACTGGTTTATAAGCAGAAATAATTCAGTGTCAATATTTTAATTCTATAAAGCATTTTAACATTTACAGCCTTAGAGAAACATGGTAGTATGCTAGCAGAGTAGCATCTGTGCAGAGAAAATCCAGCTTTTTAGGCAAGTATTGTTCGTGCTAGTACAGCAGAACAGTCTGGCCAGTAGTTTTTGTGGCTCTTCAACACTGTCAGACAGCCATTTTAGCACTTTATTCTGACTGGTTCACTGATTTTTCTTTTCCATTTCCATTGCCATTATGTTATTTGCTAAACAGTTGCATGCAATTTTTGAAGCAATATAAAGGATGCAGTTTTTGTGGAAATTACTGGATAAAAACAGGAGTATTTTCTTGGTGGGGTAGCAGCAAAAATGAGTTGCACTGAACTTTAGTTTCTGGTGCTGTTACTGAACTAGTGGGTGACATTTTTCACAAGCAGATTTTCATTTATAGCCTGCTAAAATCAAACCTTGTCCTTCAAGGAAAGCCACCAAGAAAAGAAGTCTGTGTCAGAAGTATGGAAGTCAATGTGAACAGTAAAGGATGCTGAAAACCTGCTTTGACTTCAGAATGGAAATGTTTGCAAAGATGGACTCCAGAAGTAGTGGAACTGGCCACTGAACCTTCTGTGTGGAAGCATTGTTATCAATTTTCTAGTCCACCAGATGAAACAATAACAAGTACTGTAATGTCTCAAGAGTTGCATTGCTTCACATGAGATTTGCTGTGATGGCAAACAATATTTGCTTTGCCTGCGGTGAAAAGACAAAGGAGGGGAAGCTACAAGTTGCAGTATCTACTTGCTTCCTGACTTATCTTTCGGGAAAGAACAGAAATAAAAAAAAAGAAGTTTCTCAGGATTTTTCCACACATTTGCACTCCTTGATTGGTTAAACATAATAGTATGTCTGTACTTTGTTGAAGCATTAACAGGTTAGCAACGTTTCTGCAGTTTTATTGTGCTTTGTTAAACCACTGTGACTTACACTGAGTGTGCCAGTAGTGCACTATAGTGCATTTTTTTCACTTTTCTCCACTCTAGTGTGACTGTGGAGTTGATATATCTGAGCCATGGTGGTATATCTGTGGGGGAGAGGGGGATAGGAGGCTTCCCTTTTCCACTGCAAAAAAAAAAAAGATTATTTTTGTGTTTTTATATTTTCTGAGTTATGTTTCTAGATGGTGAAAAATTGATGAAGCGTGACTTGTTTTTTGACATCTAAACAGCGTGTACTGAAATCAAAAACAATATGTGCTGGCAAAACACAGTTTTCCCTTTTTGGCTTCTAAAAATGCTGAAAAGTAGTTGATCTTATTAAAAGGCCCTGTCTCTGTAACCATTGATCTGCATGATGAGGAAGAGTCTAAAATTGTGTTAGTTTAGACAGTTTGTGCACAGTATCTCAGAGCATCAATATAGAATTCTGCAAGGGCAAATACATGCCTTTTTTCTACATATACATTTCTAGGGCAGCCACGGTGGTGCAGCTGTTAGTGTTGCCACATCACAGCAAGAGGTTCTCCAGTTCAATCCTCAGCTGGTGTGCCTTCTGTACGAAGTCTGCATTTCCTCCCTGTGGTCATGTGGGTTTCCTCTGGATGCTCCGGTTTCCTCTCAAAGTAGGTGGATTGGATACTCTAAATTGGCCCTTGGCGTGAGTGCATGCGTGTGTGTGCCTTCCATGGAAGGTTGGGTGCTGGGCTGGCAACTTGACACAGTAAAACTCCACTGCCAATCATGAGCAGACAGGTGATCAGCTGTGGCGACCTTTAACTGGGAAAAGCCAAAAGAAGAAGAAGATTCTACATGTACATTTCTGCTTGAATTATTGAGAGTATTCCATTACGGAATGCTCATTGTTTAGGAACAAAGTGGGTTATAATGTATTGAAATATATATAAAATAGCTAAGGGTTATAATGCATTGAAATATATATAAAATAGCTAAGGGTTATAATGTATTGAAATATATATAAAATAGCTAAGGGTTATAATGTATTGAAATATATATAAAATAGCTAAGGGTTATAATGTATTGAAATATATATAAAATAGCTAAGGGTTATAATGTATTGAAATATATATAAAATAGCTAATATTATATAATTTGTGTTCCAAACCTGTCCTTATTCTGTTTATATGGTGCTCTGGATTGAGATTGTGATAATAACATGGTTTTCCATGTTTTCTATCAAAAAGTATTTAATATTTTTGTATGAAAAAAATAAAATGCAAAATAAATAATTTTGTTGTAAAAGGATTGTTCAGCTTTTGGTTGAAATTCTAGTGGCAAAAAAACGGTTCTGTGGATAAGCCATTTGGAAAGCACTGTTTCACCACAGGAGTACTCCCTTATCCCACAGTACAGCAAATGAACAGGTGTTCTGCTCTTCTAAATCTTATACATTTTATCAAGGTAAAACCAAATCTACAGGTGGACATTAATATATGGATAGCAAAGATATGAAAAATGTACCGTCCCCTGTTTTGACTGTGTGGGAAAAAAATGTGGGAGGTGAATGCACTGTTCAATAGACATCTTAGACGTAGTGTTTGTGAGACAGTGAATATTTGTTCTGAAGGGTACCCATTCAATATAGCTGACCATGGTGAGACATGTTCTTAATGCAATGCAATATCCACTTTTAAAATAACCTACCCCTGCACATCAAACAAAGTAGTAGTATATCCACTTTCAAGATCAGTCTTGACAGCTGGATGGCTGTTTATAACTTCACCCCTAAGGAAGCCTGTGAAGCCCTCTCTGAAGGTGGCAAACACAACCAAATCAGGGCATATGGTCTTCACAACCACTTGGCTAGTATTTAATAAATGAACCAGCTGTAGCCCTTCGTTCATGAGTGACTGACCTTCTGTGAGGGCAATGGTCAAGGTTCTAGCCACCAATAAGACTATCTTCAAGGAAACAAATTTTAGATGCAAACCTGCAAGTTTGAAAAACAGCTGGGGCAGGCATCATTCATGTCCCAAGAGAAGATACAGTTTTCGTAGGAGGCCTAAGATTAAGAACTTTTATACAAAACTGTTTTACTTGGTGGTGCTGCTTCAGAGTTTTTTGTCACCTACCAAATCATGTTAGGCCAACATGGCTGATGTACAGACCCAAATCAAACATGCATCTAAAACAGAACAGGCTCCAATTGTAGTAGCAAACTTTTCAAACTAGAGAATTTCTTCCAGGTTACATTACAGTTGGCCTCTTGATGGGGCTATCTGGCAGTATCAGAGGTCTCCAAAATTCTCCAGTAGGGGAACCAGCAGTTAGACCATCACTAACAAAAAAGGCAGCTTCTCAAGCAAAGGTGGTCTTCATTTCAAAGTGTCAAAGTGCCCAGGGCCTGGAAAATGATTAATTATGAAAAGCCAAAAGCCCATTTTGAGAGGAACAAAGTTTTCTCTAGTAAAGCGGGGTGATAAGCATAAGTACAGACACGTCTACAAAAAACTTTGCAAGTAGGTGAGAGACCAGTGGATGGCATGTATGTTAACAGCCTCCCCAACTAATCAAGAACCCACACAGCTCCTACTCTCTATGCCCTGCTGAGGACAGGAAAAACTTGGGCATGACTTATTTGCTTTGATGCCAAACATGTTAACTTCGGATATGACTCACTTTCATAAGATGCTCTGAAAATGATCTAGAATCTGCTTGCGTTATAGAAGAGGGCTGAAACCATCATCTGTGAAGATATTGGTCTCCTTCAGAAATGTAGACTGCGATCATCATTATCATCATCATCATCATCATTGCCATCATCATCATCATCATCATCATCAACCCTCTTTTACTCAGTTTTACACAGACTCACTGCATCATGTCAACTGTCAGTACTTCTCTATACTCAGAGACACTCACCTACCTTGTCTGACAGTCAAGCCTGCCAGTCTGAGGTCTTCTCTCATTCAAACCATCCATCTCTTGGTTGGAGATCCTTGTCTCCTCTTGTCCTCTTCCTGTACCACCCAAATCTGCTTTATAAAATCACCATCCACTTTCCTGCTCATGTGACTGAACCACTGTAATATGTTCTCCTTGACCTTCTCTGTAATTGGGTCAACTTTGGTTTCTGCTCTATCTTCATTTCTAGATGTAGTATTTTACAACCTAGTCCAGATCACAATCGCGTAATTTCAAAGAGGTTAAAATGAAGCTGCCTCCTGATTTTCAAATGCCACACCATACCTGGTTGTCTTACCTTATCAGATAAGGGTTCAGCACCAGGAGATGATCGAGATTTTGCAAAACTAATTACACTAGTCCTGCTTTCAGGAAGTTTGTGTGGAGGAGCTTGTCCATTGCACTCCAACACCCTCCTGACATCAGTTAGGTACCCCGACCTTCCATTTTCCTGATACTAGGGACTGCATTGCATAAGGGGGATGAAAAGGAAACCCAACTCTAAATTCTGAGAGGAGCCAACCAACAGTGTGAGATTAAAAGCTGGTCTATCTAAGAATTGGATGCTGTGAAGTAATGGACAGACTGTTATAAGATGTATATTTGAAAATGGGCCAAGGAGACCATAACAATACTGGCTATCATAAGTCCAGGAAGATGTAAAAGGATATAGATCTGGACACAATCATGCAGCAAACCACATAATGCCAATTTTATGAGATTCTAAGCCATATCTTGATGAAATATTTGATACTGAACAGTGTCCTGCTGTGCACTAAAAGCAGAAGAGGATACCACATAGGTAGTGATAATACCCAGTGACTGGAGACAGGAAACTATCCAGGCCAGTTAATAGAGACAAACAGCCAGTCATCCAGATATGCAAAACAGGAGGTTTCTCTGCTGAATTGTGTGTGGTGCCATAGAAACACCTTGATGAAATCTACAAGAGGCGGAAGGGTTAAAATTCAGTACTTTGAAATGAAAATATCAGTTATCTAGACAGACTTCCAGAAATAACTTGTGTACAGCTTCCATATTCTTACGCATCCAATGTGTTATTGATTTCATTCAGAAACCTTGTGATAGCTGGGATAGAATGTCTTACAAAGTGACCATAAGAAACTTGCTCATTTGTAAATAAGCTAGTGTTAATAGTACTAAGGATAAATAAAGTTAAAAGTTGAAACTTCGCATAAAAGGTGTGAAGAAGGAAGTTGTTGAGGTCCTAAATAGGTAACCATTTGAATTGTCAGAAATCACTTCAGTGAGTCCTAAAATTAGGAAACAGAATGGCCAAAAAATGGACTTGCCTATACCAAGTCCGAGACAGCCATTTCTTGGAATATCCCCTTTTCTCCAAGATATGGTAAAGTAAATATATGAGTTTAAAAGAGAAGACTGATATTTGGAATTCTCTCATCTCCTGAATTTTCAGTCTTTTTTTAGTGTTTCTGCACTTGGAGTTATGAGTGCTCACATTTCAGTAGGGAGTCCCAGAATATACTAAAACTACATTCCCTTCAACTTCTGGATGATGAAGAACTGGTGTGGATAAAATCATCTCCTTTAGTCCTGCACTGAGACAGTTTCCATTGTACCCTTTCCTAAAAGCAGTGAGACTGCCACCCCTTTGTCCTTAGACACATTTTTCAAACCTACGACAAACTATGAGGATTTGCTTTTTATGCATGTGGCTTTTGCAGCAGTTGAGCAAAACTGTTGCTTGACCATCTGATCCAAAATGATTTTTTTTCTCAACATTTTTTTTTTATTTTTCAAATGCATTTGAATGAACTCCATAGTATTTATACATAACATCTTAAATAACTATGTACACTATTTACATTATCCTGATACTCTAATATATCTTAATGTATACAGTTATTTTATAAGTATGTCCAATCCATTATCAGAGTGTCTGATCAATTATTGTATAGTGTCAATCAACGATAAGACTTTTCCCCAAGGGTTGTTGATAAATGGCTTTGGATAAATTGTTAAGTCATGCCTACTTTAGATAATTATTTAGATGCTTTTTTAGGGATAGCTGGGGAAATGTTGGCCTCTCTAGGGAAGATTTCATTATCCAGAGAACTTCTTCACAGTGGATTCAGTAGTGGGGATGAGAGTTAAAGAAGAAGGATTCATTGTCCTATCCTGTTTCCAAAATGGGAGCTTCCAACTAATCATACTATTCTATTGATGAATATGATTACAGAGAGGTAGAAATGCCTTCTTCTTCCTCCTCCACCTTGTACATCAACTGCCATCCCTATGAATCTCGTGGACCCAATGGGCAGTAGCAGGAAGGCTATTCATACAAATGTCCAGTACAAAGCCTGGCCCTGCTTCGGTCTGATGTGGGGAAATGAGATCTGAAGGCTGTATAAGCTCTGAAAAGGGCCTGGAGGTTGGCCAGGAACTGGCACTGCAAAGGCCAGGGCTCTTTGCTGAAACTTGCTGTCCAGTGCCTTATTAGCCACCTGCAACCAAACAATGGAATGCCTTAGCAAAGTCAGAGATGGTACTGGAACAGCTGAGATCAGCAGATCTACATGGACTGTCTTCACCCTTGTTGGTAGACACCCAGCTACTCTGGTCTGCTGGTTAAAGGGAGTGATCCTACAAGGCCCAACATCAGACCCAGCACAGTGTGCTATGGAGTCAAGATCCACTCCTTGCACACCTTTAGAGGTCCACTCAAGCAAGAAGAGGTAGCAGCCAACTCTTGGATCTCAGACTTAAGACTGGGTGCCAAGAAGGTTTCTGTATGTTTGTCATTGCATACACCTGAAAACTTCCAATTGGGCAATAAAAAAATGTCAATCTATGTGGGGTAACAAGAGATCACTATGGATGAAATGACAAATGGAGTAGAGTCAGACATAGACACATTCGGCCTGGTCTCTGAATTCATTATTTTGTGTCTGCCTGACACCCACCAAGGATCTCTAAGAATGAATTATTCATGTTCCTTCTACCTCCTTTGCCACATAGCACAGTTAGAATGCAGGTCTTGAGCTTCTGTGATCAATACAGTCTGGTAGCTGGCAGTGCCAACAGCCCCTGCTGGTATGCTGCATTCCCAGCCAGCATAGGTGGTACCTGCCATAGATATCATGGATCTGATTTATGATCTGTGGACTGACTGACTGTTGGTTTTTGTTCTTCCTAGATACTAAATGTGAGAAATTTTCAAATAATAAACATTCTTCGTAGTCCTATTGTCTGTATTATAAAAGTCACATGCCCTTTAGCACTGACATAAGAGTAAAACTAGACATTCCTCAGACTAAGAACTTTGGGTTTTATTGGTTAACTCAGTCCTCACACTAAAATTATATAAAGCCACAGGTCAAAGTCAAAGTAAACTTTATTGCCATTTAAAACTACACACGTGTACCTAAATGAAATTTCATGCATCAGCTCAATTCTTGAGATTACAGAGGAAAGTCAAACAACACATACAAGTGGAGGAGTAAACATAACATACAAATGCAATACTACTCTTAGTACATGCAAGAAAGAGCAGAGACATTTACCAACACTCATATACGAAAAGGATACCCTCCCCAAAGTTAAATTAACCACCGTATTTAAAGTAAAACAAAACACACCACAGATTGAAATGCCTAAGTTATTTGTCTAATATTGCACTTGAGTGAGCAAAATAATACTGACTATGGATATAATAAATAAATATTGCACTTACTTGGAATATATGTAAGTATATATTTCACAAATAAAAACGGACTTATTATGTGTCCAGATATATGGGAATAGTGCTCAAGCTCAGAAGCCTAATCACTGTAGGGTAGAAACTATTACTGAATCTTGTAGTCCTGCAGCAGATGCTGCGATATCTCCTGCCCAATACCAGATGCTTAAACAGTCCACATGCAGGATGCGTGTTGTCCTGTATTATTTTTTACATTCACTGTGGCTGCCTCCTTATACATATTGCAGTTGGTTCTTTCAAAGCAGTCTTGGAGGGCCTCCAAAGCCCCCTTGGGCCATACCCTAATTGGTTTCTTTGTCGGTTTCTCTCTAACCAATGCAGGTTTGTAAGCTGGTGACAGCAAGATGGTATAATGGTCAGAGTTTCCCATTTGTGGAAGTTGTATTGCCTTATAAGTTTTCTTTAAGTTTATGTACATCTTGTCCAAGATATTATCACCCCTTGTAGGAACATCCACATACTGATGGTAGTTTGGGAGCACTTCTTTCAGATCTGCCTTATTAAAGTCACCAGCTACTATGTGTACAAAGTCAGGATATTGCTCTGTAGCTCACCCATGTGATTGCATAGTTTATTTTGAGCCTCACTGATATTAGCACTAAGTGGGATATACACCACTGTTACACTGACCCCATTCAGTTTCCTGGGCAAGTAAAATGGTCTACATTTAACGGACAGGAACTCTAAATTCAGTACAGGGAGAAAGTTTAATTTTTTTTGTATTATATAGAGAATGTTTTGATACTTTACCCGATTTTATCTGTACGTTTTCAATGCACTGATTTTGTGTGTTTTTCTAAGTGTTGCTGTCTGTGTGTGTATGTGTGTGTGTGTGTGTGTGTGTGTGTGTGTGTGTGTGTGTGTGTGTGTGTGTGTGTGTGTGTGCACATGTGTGTGACTATAATGATTAGAAATACTCTTCTGAAATTAAATTACTTTCCATCTCAGATATGTATATACACACACACACACACACACACATGCCTACACAGATATATATGCATGTATATATATATATATACACACACATATGGATAGACATGCATGCAGGCACATGTGCTCACATATACGTGCACACACATACACACACACACGCACAAACACATACACACACACAAACACACACGTATACACACATGCCCACACACACACACACACACACACACACACACACACACACACAAACTATGATATCTTGGAGAACGTTAGAACGGAAACATATAATTCCTGTATTCTTTACCAGCTTAATACCTTCTAGAATTTTAGGTCAAATTTCAGTAACAACAGTACTTTCATAATATCTATTGTTAAATAAGTAATCCCTTTTACTGCATGGAATCTTGCTTGTAAACAGACATACAAAGGTAAAGTAATCTTTGAAACACATAAACTTGTTTATTAGTTCAGTCTTTAGTAGCATGACTCTCCAGACTTCTGGAGGCAAACATATTATATTTCAGACTTCTCACTAGTTTAAAATAATGCTGACTTTTTCAAAGTTGAGTGAAATGGTAATCACAGTTTTCCTTTTCAAGAAATATATGTTACATTTACTAGTTCCTTTCACTGTGTTTGTATTCCTGTCTGTCTTCATGGAGGCTTCACCTTGCTTGGAACCCCTTTTCCACAAATTCCACTGAGTTTGTTTCAGCACCACTTGATTCTATCTAGTTAGGCACCCTGGCCTTTGTGCAGCTTCTAGCCTTAGTACATTCTCTGCTGAGTTCTACCCATCTCCCTCTTCTCTTAGCACTCTTGTGAGAGTTCCCAGCATTCTTTGGGGCTCTCTTTCTTCTTGACAGTTGGCCTTTTAAAGAAGGCCCAAGAAAAGGGTAAAAAGGTTACACAGACATACCATTCAGTAAAAACTGCAAAACAAACTCAGCCAAGCTAGCGTCTTCACCGTGTGATACCATAAACCTCCTGTAGTGGTGGCCCATGGGATATATGCAAACAACCCCTTAAGGACATACCAGTGTTTCAGCTACATGGCTTCTGAATTTCCACAACCTTTTATTTTTTTAAGTCTTTATGGGTACATTCAAATCCGTATTGATAAACATGCCATGTTTCAGATTTTTTATGTTATTAGCAGTATAACATAAGTAGATTTCTTGGTTATACATTAGAAGAACGAGTCTTAAACACACAGTTTGATGCCAACAAACAATAAGGTGCATGCAAACCAAGCAAAGAGTAAAAAGGTTACACACAAATCATTCAGTAAAAACTGGAAAAAAAAAAACTGAAGCCAAGCTAGTGCCTTCACTGTGTAATTCCTTAAACCTCCAGTAGTGCAGGTCCATGGGATACATGCAAATGACTCCTTAAGGACACAACAGCATTTCAGCTATACAGTTTCCGAATGCCAACAACTTTTTATTTTTTAAGTATTTATTGGTGCATTCAGGCCATTAAAGCCAAACCTCACTAGTTGTAGATATGCCACGTTTTGAAATTTTTGTTACCTTCTCAGTACATCATAAGTGAATTGTTTGGCTATACTTTACAAACACAGGCTTTACCACTGTAAGAGTACGTGTTAAACAGTGAGGACTCTAGCTTGGTAGAGTTTTTCTTGCAGTTTTTACGGAATAGTTTGTCTGTGAAACTTTTTATCCTTTGCATAGATGTTGTTTGTGATATTTTGCAGCCAACTTATTGTTTATGGGTAAAACTATAGAAACCCCTTCCACACTGTCTCACCAAACATGCTAACTACACTAAATTTAGGCCCCAACTCACTTTCTGCTTGAGGAATACACATGCAAATGCCAGAACACAGCACATATCATTTAATTCATACTCTGCACTAGGCTAATTTCCTTGCACGCCACCCAATTTACACTGCTACTCTATTGTTTATTAGTAAGTTTCAGCTTCCTGTAAATATGTAGATATCTTATTTCACCTTGCTTACTGTCCTATTACAATCTTTGCAGTTCTCAGTCCTGCTGTCTCCTTGGATCCTGTGTCTTTACCATTATATAGCTCTTGTTTTATCCTCTGAACACCCTGTGTTACCCCTAATAATTTCCAAGACCAAATCTGCTGCTAACTATTTTCTTTTTGCTCCTCTGATCCACTTTTCTGCTTCTAAAATGTACACTTCAGCAGATCGTAAAGTTTGTTCATAGTGTCGATCTTTATTTGTGACTGATTATTGTGTTTAGAAATTCACCGTTCTGTTAGTAAGCTATCATCGAATTGCTGCTACAAGAACAATGGAACTGAATTATAATCAATTACTTTATAGCAAACTGGAAAGCTGCACTATAAATGCATTCACTTCTGGTAAGCAGTAAAACACGTTTATACATCAACATTCTTAGTCTGTTTACAACTGATATTCATTCAATTTTTCTCCCTTGTATTTTGCATTGCCAAACTCACCTTTCTTCCTGCAAACTGTAGTTAATGAAACAGCCAGACTGAAGTGAACTGAATTAAGTTACTTGTTAGTTTGCTGTACTAAATTCATATTTAATGTCAGTAAGCAGTAAAGCATGTTTTTTACATGTATTGCTGGGCATTCTTAGTTTGACCTGACTAACATTAATGCAATCATATGGTTTTCTTTGGAAGGATTGCAGTTTATTTAATGCTATTGATGCTGGTGGGAAGTTTTAGCCTGTTTCTCAGCGAGTTAGTTTAAATAAGTGGTTTCTTTTTTCTCCAAAATTTTGGGAAAGGGTTATATTGGCTTAATCTATGTCTTCCTGTTGTGAGAAATATTAACAATTTTGTGTGTGTATGACTGCAGTGTGGTGTCTGATTCAACTTTTTTGGTGGGTGAGTAAGAGAGGGTAACAGAGAAGTACTGACTAAGATTTTATTGATGTATATATCTTTGTGAGTATATTAGTGCTATGTGATAGTTTGGATGTTAATTCTTCAGTGTATGGATTACTGTGCTGATGAAATTTGTTAAAAAGCCTTATGGATTAGAGTGCTATTAGAATCCCCACTGACTTAATGTCTTCTTTGTGGTACCACTGGCATTTTTAATTTATTTTTTTTTCTTTTGCCTCTATTCCAATAGAGATTTAACTTTTCCAGATGCATTTCAGAAGTCTATTTCTCAAGTGCTTCAGTTCTTCTTGGCTTTCCTGTCAAAAGAAGCTGAATGTGAAGATTTAGGTATGTGTACTGTGCCTTTTGTGTAGGTGTTGTATGCAATTATATGTCCTGTCACATGATGAGTCAGTCACACGTAGATATGTTTTTTTTTGGCTTATGCATAATTATATGTCATGCAATATGATGTCAATGGCATGTGATTTGTGCACTGGCATTATGGTTCTTTGTACAGGGATGAACAAATTAGAAGGGGCGTTGCTATGCAGTGCTGTGTGCAATGCATGGCCTGTGTTAGTATCATCTGTCAATGTGCAAGGTTGTGTGGGATGCAGGGCCTGTGTTTGTACCACCTCATAATGTGCAGCGCTGTTTGGGACATAGGGCCTGTGTTACTATCATCAGTTACTTTTCAGTGTTGTGTTCCTTGCAGGGCCTGAGTTTGTACCACCTCTTACTGTGCAGTGCTTTTGGTACGTAGGGCCTGTGCTACTGTCGTCAGTTAATTTTCAGTGTTGTGTTACTCGCAGGGCCTGAATTTGTACCACCTCCTAATGTACAGTGCTGGATGGGACACAGGGCCTGTGTTACTATCATCAGTTACTTTTCAGTATTGTGTTACCTGCAGAGCCTGTGTTTGTATCACCTGTCACTGTACAGTGCTGTGAGGGATGCAGGGCCTGTGCTACTATCATCAATTACCTTTCAGTATTCTGTTACCTGCATGACCTGTGTTAGTATCACCTGTCACAGTGCAGTGCTGTTTGGGACACAGGCCTATGTTACTATCATCAGTTATATTTCAGTGTTGTGTAACCTGCAGGGCCTGTGCTCATATCACCTATCACGTCAGTGCTGTGTGGGATGCAGGGCCTGAGTTAGTATTATCAGTTACTTTTCAGTGTTGTATTACCTGCAGAGCATGTGCTTGTATCACCTGTCACATCAGTGCTGCGTGGGATGCAGGGCCTAAATTACTATTATCAGTTACGTTTCAGTGTTAAGTGTTACCTGCAGGACCTGCATTCATATCGCCTGTCACTTTGCAGTGCTGTCAGGGATGCAGGGTTTGAGTTTTCACCACCTCTTACTTTGCAGTGTTGTTTGGGATGCAGGGCCTGTGTTACCACCAGGGCCTGTGTTAATATCACCTGTCACTATGCAGTGCTATTTGGGACACAAGGCCTGTGTTACTATCATCATTTACGTTTCATAGTTGTGTTACTGCAGGGCCTGCATTTGTATCACCTGTCGTTGTACAGTAGTATAAGAGGCATATGGCCAGCGTTAATATTTCCTATAACTCTGTAGGGATGTGAGAAGTGCTGGACCTGTGTTATTATCAGCTGTACTGACAAAGTCCAGGAATCTCTGTGCTTTTGTACTAGTGGTGGTGTAGGTTTCCCAGTCTATAGCTGAATAGTTTAGATCACCTAGGGAAATAGTTAAAGGTTTAATACTGAGTGTTTGTAGTTCCTGTAGATAGGCACTGCATCTTTCTTTTGTCATAGCGGGAGTTCTATAGCTGGCTAATAATTGGTATGGGACCTTTCTGATGGATATTCAGACATGACGAAGCTCTAGTGCATCATCATGCTGCTTTACCAGCCTTGATGTGAGTCTCACCTGAATGTAGACTAATACACCTCCACCTCTTTTTCCCTCCTCAGCAGTAGGTGGTCTAAATGTGTGGAAGAGACAATAGCCCTGCACCGTAAGACTGCTCTCCACTATTTTAAACCATGTCTCAGTTACTACATAGATGTCAGTGTTTACCAAGGTGAAAAGGGCTCAAAACACTGAATGTGTTTCAGCCTGGATTTGGAAAGGGCAGGTCATGCTTACTCAGCCTGGTGGATTTCTTTTTTGAAAAGGTCAAAGGAATGGATGACAGCAAAACACTACACTGCTTACCCTGACCTGGTCAAAGCTTTTGACACAATTCCCCATGCAGGCATAGTAGAAAAGCTAAATAAACTGAGAATGAACCCCTATGTCACCCACTGGATTGCCAGCTGGCTCACAGACATGATGCAGATAATCAAAATAGGGGAAGTTACCTCCACAAAGAGACCAGTCACCAGTGGAGTTCCCCAGGTTCTGTGCTGGGACCCCTCCTGTTTCTGAAGTAAAAGTGAATACCAAAGGGCTCTGGCTAACTAAGTTTGCAGATGACTACAAGCTTGGAACAAACATAAAATCCACAAATGACTTAAACATCCTGTAGGAAGGTTTGTCTCAAATATAAAACTGTGGTCAAAATCAGGGTCTGAAACAAAATGTCAGAAACTGCATTATCGTATCTTTTGGGAAGTCATCTACCTCAGGGGATTACCACATTGACAATACACCCCTAAGAGCTGACCTAGTTGTTCGGGATTCGAGAACTTATAATGACAGTGACATAACTTTTGACCAACATGTGTTTAGTCTTGTAAGAAAGTCCTTCCATACTGCACAGCTTATAAACAAAGGGACTGTGTCTAGATGTCTAGATTTAGGGATGTCACTGTCCCCTTTACTCAGCCCTCATTAGGCTGGTCATTGAATATAATGACACGTTGGCATTTATCTGTCCAGACACATGCAACAACTGGAACATCCACAGATATATCTTACTAAAAGGATACAGGGCCTGAACACCATGTCCAGCATGGATGAACTCAAACCCTTATCACTACACTTGGTAAGATGAACTCAAACCCTTATCACTACACTTGGTAGGATGAACTCAAACCCTTATCACTACACTTGGTATCATACAGACTGCTAAGAGGTGATCACTGTCTGGCATACAAGACATCCTCTGACCCATTACTGATGGATTTACTGCACATCAGCAAGTCAAATGGTATCAGAAATACTCACTCTAGGGATCTAAACCTCTTCTGCAATAGGAACAGAATGGTTTGGAGGGGCAGGTATATTTCACAGAGGATACTGCTGCTGTGGAACAGACTCCCTATCCACAAAAAACAAAGTCCATCCCTGCCTATTTTTAAGCACAACTTAGATCTATGGATGGAAAACAAATAATTTACTCCAGGACTGTCCCCATAACAAAAATTGACAGATGCAGCATCTAATTGTTTTATCCCACCCATGGTATAATCCCATTCATTCTTATTAGGGGTAATATATAATTATAGATCATGGAATGGGTAAGCCCAGTCTATAACCAAATGTGATAGATTATTTTGGCACAAAAAGGGAAATTGGCTAGGCTTAAAATGGCCCACAAGGGCAGTTAGCCTAGAACTTAACTATTAGCTTATGATCCTATGAACCTGCTACTTTCTAGTACTGCATGGGATGTAGTAGCTGTGTTAGTATCACATATTGCTGTACAATGCTGTATGGGATACTAGGCCCCTGCCAGGATCTCCTGTTATTGTAGACTGCTGTAAGAGGCGCAGGGACTGCATTAGTATCACCTGTTGCTGTCCTGTATTGTGAGACATGTGGGTCCTTTTTATTACCTGTTACTATCTAGTGCTGTGTGGGGTGCAGGGCATTTGTTAGTATCACCTGTTACTTTTCAACATCTTTTGGAATGCAGACTTTGTGTTAGTATCAAATATCACTGTGGAGTGTTGTTAGAGATGCATTACTTTTGGTGGCTCTATCTGATATCATCGAAATCGCAGAACATCAAATCTCACTTTGTTGATACTCACAATATCGAATCCACACTTCATCGAACCACCAAAACAACAGGGATTCTTTTTGTTTCTCCTGTTACTGGTGAATACTGCATTAAATGGAGGGATTGTGTTAGCGTCATCTGCTACTGAGCAGTGCTGCATGAGATGCAGCAACTGCATATGACATGTCACTGTACAGTGCTGCGTGAAATGCAGGAACTGTGCATGACATATCACTGTACAGTGCTGCATGAGATACAGGGATTCTGTTTGTTTCTCCTGTTACTGGTCAGTACTGCACTGAATGGAGGGATTGTGTAGTGTCATCTATTACTGTACAGTGTTGTGTGGAATGCATGAACTGTCTATGACATGTACAGTGCTGCATGAGATACAGGGATTCTGTTTCTTTTTCCTGTTAGTGGTCAGTACTGCATTAAATGGAGGGATTGTGTTAGTGTCATCTGCTATTGAGCAGTGCTGCATGAGATGCAAGGACTGTGTATGACACATCACTGTACAGTGCTGTATGAGATGCAGGGATTCTTTGTTTCTCCTGTTACTGGTCAGTACTGCATTAAATGGGGGGATTGTGTTAGTGTCATCTGCTATTGAGCAGTGCTGCATGAGATGCAGGGACTGTGTATGACATATCACTGTACAGTGCTGCATGAGATACAGGAATTCTGATTGTTTTCCTGTTACTGGTCAGTACTGCATTGAATGGAGGGATTGTGTAAGTGTCATCTGCTACTGAGCTGTACTGCATAAGATGCAGGGACTGTGTATGAGATATCACTGCACAGTGCTGCATGAGATGCAGGGACTGTGTATGACATATCACTGTACAGTGCTGCATGAGATGCAGGGACTGTGTTTGACATATCACTGTACAGTGCTGCATGAGATGCAAGGATTCTGTTTGTTTCTCCTGTTAAAGGTACTGTACTAGAAGGAGGGTGTTAGTATCAGATGTTAGTTTGCAGTGCTGCATGGGATGTCAGGACTTGTTAGTGTCCCCTGTTACTGTGCCATGCTGAGATGGAAAGAATGTGTTAGTATCACTTGTTCCTAAGCAGTGCTGCATAGGATGGAGGATTGTTCTAGCATTATCTCTTGCTTGTACTACTGTAATGGGGAAACAGGGAAAGCCCTGGTGTAGTATGACCAATATTCTGTTCACTGGCACAGCAGAGAGGTAATAGGTGAGACAAGGTATTATCTCATGTGGAATGGGATGTAGGGTCTGTGATACTTCTGTTTCCTGTCTTAAAGTGGCATGGGTTTAAGAGCTATGGCATGCAGATTGTTACTGTACAGTACTCCATTAGAGAAATTCACTATCCTGGTTCCATCACTTATCAATTTTTCCCCAAAATCATGAGCGAGAAAAGTACTTGTTTGCCCCACAGGCATTGCTGTAAAGGTTTGAAGTTCACTGCCTTTGAGGCACAGCTACCAGCAGACATGTATACTTAAGGAAGAAGTCCGCCTGCAGTGCTCTTAGGTCCTACATCATACTAACCCCCAGAGGTCACTTGTCATGAGAAGTGACACATAAGAACTCCTGTACTCTCCAGGAGAGTGAAACGTTGTGCAGCACAATTTTCTGAATTGCCAGAAGCATGAATCAGCTCATGAAATTATGCAAGCAGGTTTGACAATCAAGAGCAACACTCGCACAAGGGTATGACTGGAAGGCAGACAAAGCCTTCTTTCCTTCACACCTTTCTGATTATATCTTCAGGCTTGACATGTAACTTACTTTATTTTACTTGCACTGCTATCTTCATAGGTAACTAAATGTAAAATATTCATGCTTGTGCAGACTGACATACACAACATCTGGAATCCTGGGGAACTGATGACCCGAGCTCTTTTCTTTGGCTCATGAATGGACTTATATTCCTAGAAAGAATAATTCTGATATGGCACACCAGATGACATCAGAAGTTTACAAATTTTTAACAGATTGTCCCAGACATAGAAAAGATTCCAAGCTTTGTCTACATATTGAGGCTTGCCCTTAGGCCTCTCTTCAAAGACTACATGCCTGACACCTTATAAAGCAAGTAAAAACTACATCTGCTTTGAATAAATGACAATGGACCCCCACCCACAATAACATAGATTTATGATTTCTATTATCATTTCCAAAAACTAAATACATAAATTAATTGACACCATGAGTGACACTCTGGTGTAGATGTTCACATTGCTGCCTCACAGTACTTCACTTTTCACTTCAGTTCTCAGCTGGGGTGCCTTCTGTTTTTAGTGTATGTATCGTTCCTATGACTGCATGTGTTTTCACAAGGAACTCCAGTTTCATCCCAAAGACATTCTTTAAGTGAAACATCATTCCTCCGAATTTCCTTTAGATGTTCTTTCTATGTGTGTTCATACTGCAATACAATGACATCTTATCCAGGATAAGTTTCTGTGCCTTACATCCACTGAAACCCTAAACTAAATAAAGCAAGTATTCTGAAAATGAAAGAAAGAAAGAAAGAATTAACACCATCCTTTTCTGTTTTCAACTTACTGCAGCTTCCAGAATTTCCTTATGTAGCGTCATACATTTTTAAACAATGCAACCATTACAGTTTTCACCATTTCATCTGACAAAATATTCCTTTCAAAGGTTATCCGTTTTTGTGAGGAAGCCCTTTCTTACTTTTCCTTTTATTGTTACCTCTAGACCGGTATTGTCATTTTTTATGGTTCCCCCAATTCATCTTGCCAACCATCATGTATTTCAACCTATTTATTTCCTTGCAGTAAGTATTCTCCAGGCCAACTAGAGTGACAGTTGTCTGGGGAGGGGGCTGTCATTTAGGCAGACATCAGCTATTTTGTTTGCCTAGGTCCTAACCCCATCACTGTGCAGGAAGCGAAGATACCTGCATCACCACAGACACTGGCAATGCCCTCTTCTGCAAGTGCATACTGCCATGCCCTCATCAATGATGGCTACCATCAGGAGTGACTTAGTTATCCAGCTGTAAGCCTGCCTTCCCAGGTTGCCTGCAATACTGATGCCCCTCCCTGTGAGGGACTATGGTTGCATGTATCCTACTCAGCAGTGCTCTCCCCCAGAACTGGCCCACCCATCTTCCCCTGCCAATGGCACTGAGCATCCAAACAGATAATTGAACTTGGGTCCCCTGGGCCTAGTCAGGGCTTTATCCCTTTATGTCACTGGCACTGGATTCTTCTGAAAACAAAAGGTGCTCCTGTACCATGTTCCTGCCTATAAGGTGTGCCCATGTCTCCATTATAGCCTCTTCTGTCTTCTCCAGGAAAAGAACACTTATGTGAGACACTTTTCATAAAATGATATCTTTGAGGAAGCAGCCATCAGTGCAATACTCAGTTTATTGTTATTCACCTTGAAACCAAGCTGGATCCAGCAAGTGTATGAGATTTTTCTCCCATCAAACATACCAAAGATCAGCTGTGCATTGATGTACTTATGTACTTTGATATCTCACAGGCTACCATAGAATCTGTTTTGGCCAGTATGTTTTTGCTTAATGAGAAATCAAAAGTACATATATTGCATGCTTGAGAAAAACAAAGTAACATATAGTACTGTGTCTGTGAACCAGTTAATTTATTTTATGACATTCTGCGAAAAGTAAGAAATGGTTTTCTTCAAGCCAGAAAAATCTGTAAATAAAGTGAAACCATTTTAAAACAGATAGGATAAGGGCACTGTAGTAGAAATAGAAGCCATTTTGGAACATGGTGTTTTAATGAAGCCACTTTTGATGAATCTTTTTGGAACATTATACCTATATCAAAAGACAGTACTGAAGTACAGAGATGTAAGTGCTTCTGAAGATGAATTCCACACAGTCTGCTACCATGGATTGAGAATATTTAAGAAAGGTGACTGGAAGGTGTGAAGTTGAGTATTTGCTTTTTATTCATCACTTTTGTGACACTCTTTTTTCATTGTATTTCAAAATCTTGTTTTCATATTTGTACACGTCATTTTGACTTTTATTGTAGATGGTTTTAGTGTGGAGGACTTCAGCAGTTTCCTGACATGAATCCATGTAAGTATGTTGGTTATGACTGGGATCCCAAATTGTAAAATGATAAAAACATGGAAATGTCCTAGAATAATTAAAGGTGCACCCATGGTAGGGTAATTTTTTTCTATATGCTATTTTCCCCATGCCTGCCAACTATCAAGCATCCCTCAAGTTAGACATGGCACATTTGTTTCCCAGTACCAGGAATTTCACCCAGAGACAGGAACAGCTACCCTGATGGAGCTATCATTCAAGCACCCATGAGGATGCTTTGTGCCCTCACCACCATTCCAGCAAAGATTGTGATTCGTAAGTGCCCTAACCCAAAATGTATAAAAGTACCGGCTGCATAGAAATGTGATATCAGCCTTGTACACAATAAGAGATCTCTTTGGTATATCTGCACTTCATTGCAGCATTTGCATGTAATCAACTTTGGTGCGATTTGTTTCATCATGGTTTGTTATATCACCATGACTTGTATTATGTAAGCCAGCAGTGCTCTCCAGTGGGGTTTTTCACTTTTCCCCACTGAAGTGCAACCATGGAGTTTGCATACATAAGTTATGTTTTTCGAATTGCACTTCTCAATGGTGAAAAAAAATGAAATGTGACTATTTCTTAAATGTCTCGATGGAACAATGGGAAACTGATCTCTTGATGTGATCATTTTCATGGAAGGAATTGCCAAGGCCACCTCTGGTAATAAGGCCTAACTGACATCAGCTACAGCATTCCTGTCTTCTGTCTAGCAATCTGAAGCTACAGCAACAATGGTGAACCTAAGTGCGCCAGCACCCAGACTAATGTTTGTTCTTGTTGTCAAGGAAGATGACTTTGAGTCCTGGAGAAGTCTCCTAGACATATCTCTTCCTGGGGCTAGAAGGTAAATTACACCTTGGTTTGAACTATACAACGCCACAAAATGTCTGGTCCAACCTTCATCATTATAAATATATATATATATATATTTTTTTCTTTCATTGGATGATGCTTCTGTATGTTCCATAACCCTATCTATAACACATCTAATCCATATAGAATAGTCTGTACAGCTATGGCTGTTTTACTCACCTGTTTTAATGGTCTGACCTCTAATTACAGATTTAGACATTTACAATTAACACAGATTTCAAGGAAGCTGCTTGTTCCCTTTGTTTCTTTGTCATGTACAAAAAAAAAGTTTGGATACTTTTGCCTCTTCATTTTCATAACTTTTTTTATAAACTAGTATTGATTTCAGAGTTGACAACCGAATATCCCTCAGCCAGACAAAAAGACACTGAAGGTACACACACACACACATATATATATGTGTGTGTGTGTGTGTGTGTGTGTGTGTGTGTGTGTGTGTGTGTGTGTGTGTGTGTGTGTGTGTGTATGATTTCTCTACTACAAGCAGACTTAATGACATTTATGGTGCAATCGTTTAAATGAATAAACATATAAAATAATATTTGTATAAGCACATAGCAGTAACAAGGACTGATAAGAAAGCCAAATGATACAAACAAGAAAACAAAATCAAGGATATGAAATGTTTTTCTCATCAGATAGATTGCAGCTAAAAACTACCAATGCACTAGCAGGACTAATGGTTTCGGTTGTGATAAGAACTGAAAGTGGCAGCCAGCAGCATCTGCTACAAGACTGAACTGATATACTCGCTGGCATGAGGTCCATGGTCATTCCTTCAGGAAAGCATGGAGTGCTACAGAAACTAGCCCTATACCCATGCATTGTAATGTGAATAAGCACAAATGTTTCTCCCCAAGTGACATTAGATATTCCATCCTTTGGTCCTATGCTCACATGAGTTGAGATGCGATTCCTGCATCATTTTGCTATTCACTATGTAAGATTTAACTCAATTTCTCACAATTAAACTCTTTGGGAGAGCTACAAATTGGATGCTTTTTGTATCTTCGCCTTGGCCCCACACAACCCACCTTTGCTCAGCCCTAAGTTCTCCATCCAAGTTGCTACTTGTCGATTATCCCAGACACTACCCTTCATCAAGCAGGTCCCCTCCCTCACAAGAAATATGAACTCTTGTTGACTCAGGATTAGGTCCAAGGAGTGAGAGATCCCAAGGGGAATTACAAGCATGGAATCATAAGTCATCATTCTCATGGTCATCTGTCATAGCC
The DNA here is from genome assembly GCF_019279795.1 of Protopterus annectens. NCBI lineage: Eukaryota > Metazoa > Chordata > Ceratodontiformes > Protopteridae > Protopterus > Protopterus annectens. Next base: position 1,600,085,465 of record NC_056744.1, on the reverse strand, counting down.
CTTAACTTAGACTATAGATAGTGTAATAATGTCAGGACATCATTGACCCTCTTTTGTGTGACCCAGAGATGTCCGGTGTGCTCTTGGTCTCCCCAGAGGTCTTCCTAGCATCAGGTAGTCCCAAACCTCTAGATGGGATAAGAGACTTTGCAGTCTGTGATTTCATCCTACTAGTGGCTCAAGTCCATTCCCAAACTTAGGTCATTGGATTTTTTGTCATTGGATTCATGCCCAACAAATAAATACATTATAATAGTTTAAACTCCATTAATGACTTTTCCCATTGGCATTTTTCTTATTTGTATCTACTGGTTGTTTTTAAAGTTTTCCCCTACATGTGTGGCTTTTCTTCCTTAACACAGTTCCTCCTTTGAAGGTTTTGGCAAAGTGCCAAAGTGAATGTAGCCTGATCATTATAATAAATTAGATTTTTAATGTATTCGCCTGAAACCTCTGTCGTTTTATTACTTTTATTTTCTTATAAGTAGTAATATGTATTTATTTTGTTTCAGACAACTCAGTAAATGGGACACCTAAACTGCTCAGACAGGACACACTTGGAAATTTACTAGAAAGAACATTACATTCCATAGATGGATTTCTGCATAATTCCACCCCTCTGTCTGTTACTAAACAATTGCAGAATGAGGGATCCAAGACTGAGTTCCTTGATATCATCAAAGAGCAAAGAAATGAGTGCAGTATGGAACTCTTTTCTTCCTTGGCACCTAACACGATAAATCTGACACGCGATACCAAAGAACTTCTTAAATTAGAAACACTTTTGATAAAAGAAATGAATGCTTTACTATAATTCCACCAGCATGAAGAAATATTTGGCTTCAGATATTATACATCATAGGATAAGAGCTTAGAGGAGTCCTACCACACCTTTTTATCTAAAGATTAAGAGTAACAAGCAATTCCAGCAAGGGTAGGTTGCTTATCTACCTTAATAGAATGGAATTATATAAAACAAAATAAGTTAAGAGTTGATATCCACAAACTTCACTTTGAAATAACTGAGAATACTGCTTCCCATGAGAGTACTCAAGATCTACAGAACACTAAAGCAAAGCTGAAAACACTGGAGGAAGGACATAGAAAAAGAAGGAAGCATAAACTGCAAAGGGACCTCAGTGATTATAATGCTAATATGGCATTTTTTTCTGGAAGAAATGTAAATCCAATAATCTGAGTGATTGTAGTAGGTGCTATCCATCTGCATTAAAGTTCTGGGGACAGGAATATGCCCAGCAATGCTACTGGACTGAGAAGTCAAGCAGTAAATCAAGATAAGCAAACTAAAGGATTTCGTACCACTGTTTATGTTACATCTTAACGAGCAACCATCTCCACCTATGTACAATTTCAGTCAACAGCAAAGAAGGAAATATGAGAGACATCACTCCAACTGAGGTTGACTTCAGCAACCCAATAAAAGGTTTAAAAAAACAAAAGAAAAAAATATTAAATATTTTTGGAACTATCACCAACATTAGTATTTCACTTCCTTTGGAAAGGATATGTTTAATGACTATGATTTGTATATTGACTCTGATATTTCTAACAATACAAATCCCTCTGCGTGTGAACTAGATGAAAAGGAAATAAAAGTACCTTCAGTGGATTTCAAATTTATCCTGACAATCCTTCCACAACTCTTTGCATGAAACTTGGTTATATTTAAATTAGTATAACAGCTTGATATTGTTTATTATTTTAACAATATTGAGAATAAAGATGCAATTTTAAATTCTTATATTGATACTTCATGTAGTTCTACTGATACTCTATTTACTTTACATACTAACAGAAAAAATACTGTCTCTTGGAATATGATTGCATATCCACTAAGACAATTGTATTATGCTGTTTTAGAATGAGACTATAAAGAATTTCTTTAATGTACTCAACTCTAATCTAGAACCTTTGTGTCAAGATTTTATACAGAATAAAAGTGAATTATAATCTCAACAAATATTAATGAGATCCTCTTAAGTAGTTGGCTAGTCACAAAGATCTGATTTCTAAGGCTGCAGACAAAGCTACAAATGTGGTGTTTTTAAATGTCAGACAGTATTTAAGTAACAATCCATGACTGGGTGTGGGCAATGCTGGTTTACCCATGGCTAAGCATGGATTGAGTCATAAAGAGCAAACAAGCTAGCATGGAAAACTAGCATTAACCACACACAGGAGTCTATTACTGCTACTCTGCAATGGCATTGGTTAAGAAAAAAAACAGAAAGAAATTGCTTACCTTTTTAAATAATGCCATTGTACCTATAACCTTCTTCTCTGATTCATTTATTTTCTTCATCTTCCACAGCTGTGTATGGCTTCTTTAGGCTCTATGCATGTTTGAGACATGTATGTTCCAATATTTGCACAGCACATTAGAGCTAACGCATTTTGTGATATTTTTTTAGGGATTCAGGAGTGGGTATGTTTCCTGCTGTTTATATAAGAATACTAGTGGACATCTGAACTTTAAATGACTTTTACTAACATGTTTATGCGATGGTCTAGTTGCATCAGGGTTGAAGGTTTGTCTTCTGCCATGTGTTTCGTTTCATTTTACATCTCCTCTTTGTGAGGCAAAGAATATGGCAACTGTAGTTGTTGTTTTGGAGACTATAGCCACACAGAGTAGCCAGACTTTCTGTTGTTGGTAATTATGGATTTACAGTGAGCATACAGATTCCTTTGTCCAATTTTTATATATAAATTAGTTTTCATTGTATAAATGGAGACGTGTTTATAACCATTTGAATGATACTACATATACTGATAGTAGGTTTTGAACTGTAAGAAAAAGGAAGATGGATTTTATGGACTTGTACGTGGTAGACTGTCTGAGTTATTTTGTCAAGGACTGATACCCAAACACGTCTTATTGAAGGATCCTAAAATTCCAAGTTTTTATTGTCTCTCCAAAGTACAAAAAAGTCTTGTTAAACCAAAAGACAGACTAATCTTGGCTGGCTATGAGAATTTTTTCTTTTTTTACTTTTTTCTCTACAAAGAAATGGTCAGACTAGGTTCTTACAGTAGGGATTCTGACCACTTTTTATCAAAAAGTCCATTCTATAAACTGATCTAGAGATATGTATTCTCACCTGTTCAATGTGACTAGCCTACATTCAAATGGAAAATAAGCCACGGAACCGAGGTCTCAAATTATTTTCTAGGGACTTTACACAGGTCTAATAATGTTACAGAACTGATTTATTTTTTCTTGCTTAATAATTTCTTTATTTCTGATGGTAGAGTGGTTAGACGATTTAAGGGTACAGCTATCTATGAAAACCCTCTGTGCTTTATCATATGCTAGTGTAATCATGGCTTTATTAATTTTCTGTTTGTTTCTAACATTAGAAATACCATGTTTTTTAAATATCATGTAGTAGTAGGTGTCCTTTGATCACAAAGGATCATGGGTTTGCACCTCTATTGCACTTATTCAAGCAGCATCTGCTGTGTCTGGGCAATCCAATCCATGAGTGGCAGTCCTTTCCACATTCTGTGCAGCAGTACATAGATGTCAGTCTGGTGCCACAGGCATGGATCTTCCTGAGGGCTTTATTCTCTGCTGTCCTTGCCAAGGTGGTTTCCTACATAGTGAGAGCTTCCTTTACTTCACATTTCTATGCATACTTGTCTGAAGTGAGAGAATATCAGGTGTTCACACCGATGGACAGAGTGCTGAGGTCAGGCTTGCATGTGTCCTTGTAGTGCAATTTGGGTCACTCTTTCAGCCACTTTCCAGACTCCAGCACTCCGAAAATAAGGTCTTTCTGTATTTGGCCATAATATCATGTAATATCTTATTATAGATACAGTAATGGTTTAATTCTTGCAAGCAAAAAACACACCCAAGGTGATATTGATTCATTAAGTTGGTAAATTCCCTAGGAACAAACCTCTTTTCAACACTGCCTGTTAAGTGACTCATTCAGTTTGCATACCACCCAGGTTTTGCTTCCATACACCAACACAACAGATGCATGAGAGTCTTGTCTAATGCATTAGACCTAGATGTGTATGCACACAGCACAAATGAGCAATGAATGCTTGCACAGACTGTAAATCTAAAATGTGTATATGTTATTTATTTATTTATTTATTTATTTGCATTTGTTTACCTGGAAATTCTGAGTGGGCAGAAAAAAAACTTTTCAGCAGACACCCAGGAAAAAAGTTCCAGAGAGTACACATATACAATGAGTCCATAATGGATAATATTGACTGCACAGTTACAATGGACAAACATGTAGAAAATCTGAATAGAATCAAGACAATGCATACTTACAAATAGACATAAAAATAATCACACAAGATTTATAGTGATTGACAGAAATGTCAAGAATTGTTCGAGCGGAGAGATATTAAAACATAAAGTTGAATTTATTAGTAGGTTGTATTATATGCTGTTAGGGAGGTCTGTGAGCATATAGTACAGCAGTAAGGAAGTAGAGGAATTGGTACTGAGCTCATACTTACATGAGAAAGTGGTAGCAGAACAGACAATATTATAATTGTGTGATTTCCTGCTAAAGAGAGAAACTGAGGAACAGCTGATTGTCAACTAGAGATAAGAAATGAAGTATGGAAAAAAGTAGAAGATGATTGATGGGTAAGGAAACGTTTTTCAGGTTCAGTGAGAGTATTAAGACAGAACTGAGGGGCAAAACTTGTTAAATTAGTGAAAAAATAGGCTTGTACAAAGATAGAGGAGATGGGGTAGGGGATTTATAATGCTTACACGTAGTTTAGTGGAATCATATGAGCTGAAAACATGCATGCCACTTTAGTTAGCAGGTGCTAATCAGAAATTGTATTCAAGTTGTGAGGATTTACCCAGGGATTGAGTAAGAACATAATTAGACAACTGTTTGTCATTTTGCTGCATCTATTTGGCTTTTGACATCCTGCGTGGCAGAAAAGGCTTCTGTCATCTCAAGGTGTAGAGCTTCTACATGGTGGTTAAAGGACTCAACGTTTTTTTCTTTATCTCCTTCACAAGTACCACAGGCAGCAGCTAATGGGTCATTATGATGGACCCTTCAAGAAGAAGGAGGACAAAGGTATGACTTGGGCCAGAATCTATCTAGACCTACAGGAATTTCATGGTCTGCACAACAATATAGACACCATCATGGTAACTTTAGGTGCAACATGTCTGACTTGTTGCAGGAGGGGGCAGCAGGGCTATAAAAAGGGTACTCAGGGGTGTACAGTAAATGTTTTCTAATGCTTTTTCCTGCTAATGTATACTTGTCAGTCAGATTATTTTATTGAGTGAACTTTTCTCTTTCAATTTATGAAGAGATACATCTCAAACAGGTGGGCTGGCACATTATGCTGTAGAGGCTGACTGCAGGACAGGGTGTACAGGATTGCTATCTGCTTTAGAGCATACAAGACTGTATTTTCCATTACCTGAAAAACTTATGGTAACTTTCCCACTGTGTCTCCAGAATGAAGATCCTCTTGATAAGGGAGAGGAAGTACCTTCAGCACAATCTCCTGCTAATGAGTACAAGGTGGGCCTTATGCTGGGGACATAGTTGTCTAGCTGGGGAAGAGTGAAGCCCCTCTATTAGATGGACATTTATGTCTTACCATGTATGGACAGTGCTGAACTGTCAGGTGGGACAACCTTTTGATCATATCAAGTCCTTTCTACAATGCAGATTCACTGGAATGGCAGGCTCTGACCATTGGGCCAACAAAGGGCTAGGAAGCCCTAGACATCACCTACATGAAATCATCAGCTGCTGTTGGTTCTCAGTAGGTTGAGCTCTATACCACTTTGGCAGTCCACCTGCAGTCAGCATCTCCCACTCTCTATGTGGTGTGACCTCCTTCCTAATGTGTTAGGGCCCCATAACTTGTGCAAAGTCTAACCCCCCATCACCATTTATCCTCTCTATGTTTGCAAATATCCATTCATGTCTATCCTAAACTTGTGTGTGCAAAACTACCTTGTTTATCTGCTTTGGTTTATGCTCATTTGTCAATAAAACTATCTTAACCCTCATCTGTACTCAGTTTTCCTTTGTGCGCCTTACCCCTTATCCCCCTTTTCTCTATATATAATGTCCCAATAAAAACAAACTGTACCCTGCTTTCCCTCCTCCTGCCCTGTAGTTTCCTGTGTGCACAGCTTGTGGGTTTCACTCTACTTACTCTTACCCCTTTCATATTATCAGAAACACCACTTTTCCACCCCAGATATATGAGAAAAGGTGTGGTAATATGACTTCATCCATCACAGAATGATTATTCAGATACTGTACTTGAAAGTTACAAGTAACTGCACATTTGATGCAAACACGCAGACATTTTACACTATGTCATAGTATCCTGAATGATTAAGTAACCATTGATTCTTAAATTCATGCCTTTATATCATTCATACGGTAAGAGCTCAGTCTGACGTATGTTAACGATAAGTACCCATGCTCCATGTGTTTTCATACGATAAGTACCCATACTCCATGTGTTTTCATACAGTAAGTACCCATACTCCATGTGTTTTCATATAGTAAGTACCCATACTCCATGTGTTTTCACATGATTTCATATGATAAGTACCCATACTCTCTGTGTTTTAAAACAATAAGTACCCATACTCCATGTGTTTTCATATGGTAAGTACCCATACTCCATGTGTTTTCACATGATTTCATAGAAGTACCCATACTCTCTGTGTTTTCATACAATAAGAACCCATACTCTCTGTGTTTTCATACAATAAGTACCCATACTCCCTGTGTTTTCATACAGTAAGTACCCATACTCCATGTGTTTTCATACAATAAGTACCCATACTCTCTGTGTTTTCATACAATAAGTACCCATACTCTCTGTGTTTTCATACAGTAAGTACCCATACTCTCTGTGTTTTCATACAATAAGTACCCATACTCTCTGTGTTTTCATACAGTAAGTACCCATACTCTCTGTGTTTTCATACAGTAAGTACCCATACTCTCTGTGTTTTCATACAATAATTACCCATACTCTCTGTGTTTTCATACAATATGTACCCATACTCTGTGTGTTTTATACAATAAGTACCCATACTCCATGTGTTTTCATACAGTAACTACCCATACTCCATGTGTTTTCATACAGTAAGTACCCATACTCTCTGTGTTTTCATACAATAAGTACCCATACTCTCTGTGTTTTCATACAGTAAGTACCCATACTCTCTGTGTTTTCATACAGTAAGTACCCATACTCTCTGTTTTTTCATACAGTAAGTACCCATACTCTCTGTGTTTTCATACAATAAGTACCCATACTCCATGTGTTTTATACAATAAGTACCCATACTCCATGTGTTTTCATACAGTAACTACCCATACTCTCTGTGTTTTCATACGGTAAGTACCCATACTCTCTGTGTTTTCATACAATAAGTGCCCATACTCTATGTGTTTTCATACAATAAGTACCCATACTCCATGTGTTTTATACAATAAGTACCCATACTCCATGTGTTTTCATACAGTAACTACCCATACTCCATGTGTTTCCATACAGTAAGTACCCATACTCTCTGTGTTTTCATACAATAAGTACCCATACTCTGTGTTTTCATACAATAAGTACCCATACTCCATGTGTTTTATACAATAAGTACCCATACTCCATGTGTTTTCATACAGTAACTACCCATACTCCATGTGTTTTCATACAGTAAGTACCCATACTCCATTTGTTTTCATACAGTAAATACCCATACTCCATGTGTTTTCACATGATTTCATATAAGTACCCATACTCTATGTGTTTTCATACAGTAAGTACCCATACTCCCTGTGTTTTCATACATAAGTACCCATACTCCATGTGTTTTCATACAGTAAGTACCCATAATCCATGTGTTGTCATACAGTAAATACCTGTACTCCATGTGTGTTCACATGATTTCATATGATAAGTACCCATACTCTATGTGTTTTCATACAGTAAGTACCCATACTCCCTGTGTTTTTATACAATAAGTAACCATACTCCATGTGTTTTCATACAGTAAGTACCCATACTCCATGTGTTTTCATATAGTAAGTACCCATACTCCATGTGTTTTCATACAGTACGTACCCATACTCCATGTCTTTTCATACAATAAATACCCATTCCCCATGTGTCTTCATTGCTATGCTCTACTGCTTACTGCTAGGGCTCTACAGATTGCCACAGTTGCTCCCTTTCAGTACTTTAGACTGGCATATCTAGGCTGAGCAAAATGACTGCTAAGAAGAGGAGGGGATCAGGCAGTATTTAATTAACCATGATGGTGACCAAGAGGTGAGAAACCTAGCTTAAAAGTGAAATTAGGGCATTAGCAGGCTACGTACTACACATGGTGGAGTGGAGTGCAGGCATGTAAATATGTCAGTGAACACATGCAGAAAATGAAAGCGGACACACACTGCCTAACTTTAGCTTCCTTCTCAAGTGCAAGGGTTGCACATACATAGACATCCAAAAGACATTCTAACCTTAAGATGGGAGCTCACAGTATAATGTTACATGCAGGGTACATCCCCAAAAAGACCCCAAAAAAATAAGAGCAGTTACAGGATGGAAGGAAATGATCTGGGGTTACACAAAAGGCCCCAATGTCAGTGCAGAGGCTGATAAATGGAAGGTGCACAAAATTACAGCAAGTCAACAAATCAAACTCTGGCGTGGAAAGTCGTTATAAAAAAAACTAACTGGCTGCAGCCTACCGAACAATGCATTCATTAAGTACGTACTGAATAACCAACTACAGAAACAGCTTAATGGAATGTGGTCAGCCTTTAGCATTGCCCACGCAAAGCTACAGTTCAGTTACTACTTGATGAAAAAGGGATAAGCAAAATGTGCTCCATGTCTCTTCTACAAGCCAATAAATGTGTCATTATGTGGAAAGCAGGCAGTTACCACACATGGTATAAATAGCCTAAGCTGGCAATCTCTAATCTGCTGGTTACATATATAGCTGTGTACCAACTACAATTAACAGTGTACAGCTATGACTACAACCTCTAACCATACCTCTCAATCACTTAGTAGAAGAAATCTCGACAAAGCCAAAAATAATTGGGGACAAATGCTGAAAAAATAGAGACATGGTTTAAATGTTGTCCTTGTAAACTTAGAAAGCTGCTATAATAGGAGGTGTTGTGTTAGCCTGTATTTTTCTGAAGGATATGAAGTCTGAAACTCAAATGAATGTCATTATTTAGTGACCTCAATCCTCAGTTATTTGCCAGAAACCACAACTTTTATAAAGAACAGACCAAAAATATGAGGCAAAAATCTGGACAGTCAATGTTACCTCTATTTAATAATATTTTTAAAACCTTTATATTACAAAAATCAATAACTAGGTACACTAAGATTTGCATATCCTGCCTGACTCACCTTTCCTGACACACAACTCTGTATTTAAGTATCATCCAAATTACATAACTTTCATTTTAAACTGTACTTAACTTTGAATGATCTTATTTAATAGTTTATCTTGTTTTGTACTTTTGTATTTCTTCATTTTTCACTGACTTAAATGTTTGCAATATACCGTTTCTAGACTTATAGTTTTCATGTGATTTAGTACACCAAGAAACAGTTGTCACAATGATGCCAAACCATATTTCTCATTTAAGATAGTTAACATATATACTATTCTGATTCTTGATTGCTACTTGGAAACAGCAATCACAGATCATAACATTTTGCAAGATTTCAGTACTTTGCCATTTCATATCTCACCATTGGCTGACCATTTGAGTACCCTAGATGTCTAGGAAGACTGACATTATCAATCTGTTTTCAGATACAACAAAAGCATTTGTATCAAGAGGCATTTCATAATAAAATAAAGGTATTTGTAGAGGTTTAACAATATTCAACCAAGCATCAAATCACGTTTCCCAGTGCTGTAATAAAAAGAAACATAATAAAGCAAGAAAATTATTTTCCTGACATTTAAATTTAACACAAGAAACAGTTTGCATTTGTTTAGAAATACTTTTATCAACCAGGATAAGGAACATAGTATACGAAATTACTATTACACTTCTTCATAAGAATAAATTGTATCAAGCTTGCACCTTTGAAAATGAGCTCTTGTCATGTTTTTCTTTCTTTTGAGGTTATGTGTCGCAATTTGATTCCTTTATTTAGTAGAGCTCCCAAATATATAAAACTAGAACATTTCAGAATTTTTTTAAACATCAGTATTTTACAGATAGTTTCTAGTACACACCTAAAGTATACCAACATTTTATAATCACTAAAATTTCAGTTTGAGAATGAGCGAAAATTTGTAACTCCAATAACATAACTCAGTTCACGTATTTCTTGTATATTGGTAAAAGCAATAGTAAGAGAAGCCTTACAACATTCTTTTTCCAATGACTGATTTACAGTCTCACATTACTGCCTATAGAGTTTATTGGAGTTACAAAGGTCATAGAGCATTTACTTTAGCCATATTTATAGCTTGCTACTCAGACAAAGGCCGTTTGTACACCAGCTATTACAACTGTTATTTTCTATGTGACTGTTACTTATACCGTGTTACTGCTTCTCAGATATTTGACAAGAGCATACTTTTGCCAACTAAAAGAACTTAGAATGATTCAGCTCTTAACTTGTTATGCTCTTCTGTGTGACAAAATATGCTTCTTTACGGGTTCTTTATTAATTTGGAGCTTCGTACCACATAGCACTTGTATATATATTGCATATAAGGTGTTATCTATATTGTGTTTGTTTGTTTTTTTGTAACACTGAAATTTCTCTTGCAACAAGTTGTACCTAAATATGACCTGTAGTTCCTCTACAATGTAACTGAATTGTGGCTGGTAAAATGACTGGAAATGAAATATGCAAACAATACAAGAGAAGAAGAAAAAAATAAAAATATCTGAAAAAAATCTGGATGTTCTGTGAAAATCTGGACAGTTGAGAGGTATATAAAGTGCATCTAAAAAAATGAAGAAAAGTTCCAGAAAGTTAACCCGTTGGAGAACTACTACTTAATGATTTAAAATGAAGAGTTACATACCATCAGAAGAAAAAGGGGAATTTAAAATGTTTTTGATTTGAATACTGCAATCACCATTGTAGCTTAACCAGCAGTTAAAACTAGAAATGCTTAGGCTCTGGGCCTGTAGTATATATGACTGTAAGATGTGTTAGAGTGCCATCTAGTGTCAATTTGGCAAAAGCAGATTTATATTTACCAACAGTAAGAGACAGCATTAACTCGGCGCCGAAAAACATCCACTGCCAATCATTAGTAGACCGGAGTTCCGCTGTGGCGACCCATAACCGGGAAAAGCCAAAAGACATTAGTAAGAGATAGCATTTATGAGTCGTTGATAAAACCTAAGCAAGTCGATTGCCCCTAATAACATACCTCTCAACACTCCAAATTTTCACAGACAAAACATTTCCAGAGTTTTGTCTCATAATTTTAGTCTGTTCCTCATAAAATTTGATGTTTTCTAGAAAATCACCTCTCAACACTCCAAATTTTCACAGACAAAACATTTCCAGAGTTTTGTCTCATAATTTTAGTCTGTTCCTCATAAAATTTGATGTTTTCTAGAAAATCATTGAGGAGTAAAGTCACTAAATAATGACGGAAGTTTTAAGTTTCAGACTTCAAACCCTTCAATAAAATGCATGCCAATGCAAAAGCTATTTGCCTATCAACTTTCTATGTTTGTAAGCGCAATGTTTAAAACTTGTCCCTATTTTTGGGCATTTCTTTCCCCATTACTTTTGACTTTGTCCAGATTTCTTGTGCTAACAGGTTTAGAGGTATCCTAATAATTATGCAAGACAACTCATGCAATGCTTAAGTTTTATTAGTAACAGAAAGATGTTGTGTTTAGTTTGCACTAGGGAACAGGCATCAGTATTAACTGTGGCTTTTCAGCTGAGAAAAAAAAATAACACATCATTTAAAGACTGCTGCACCTGGTCCCATGGCATAGACGGATGATGCCCTAGCTCTGACCCAGATGACCTGTGTTTGAGTAGAGGACCAGGTGATGAATGAACCAGGTAGGGTAGGATGGACGTGAGTAGCCATTGGCAGCTTGCCTGTTCTCAGGTAAGGAACTGTCTTGGCTGGCTGCATTGATGACATGTGCAGGAGTGCAAGTCCATCACCCCCACAACAAGGAACCTAATAATTCTTATGCTGCATTGGTGCATTGCTTACCAACGGGTTAAAATGTGTTGCAGCATGACTGCACCATCTGTAAGCAGTGATTTTAGAGCTCAGAAGCAGCTGCAGGGAGAGGTTAGGTAGAGGGACCTGATCTCTTACATGCAGATGATGACCCCCTCATCGTCATATATACCACTCACTTCCAGGGAACAATTAGGGCAACTGGGAAGGCAGAGGTCAATAGTCTGTGGGGATCAGGAACTGAAAAAAAAATAAAGATATTTTATTCTTTCCTTAGAAAATCAAAGTTAGCTATTCCTGTGATACCTCAGTATTTCTTTCAATGTACAAGATGTTCCACAAGCATATAAAATGTCTGACGTAATTAAAAAGACAATGTAACATGTAAAGACCCTATTTAAATTATACTTGCAATATTTTTATTTTTTACCACTTTTGGGCACAATTCAGAGATGTAATTATACAATGTATAGTGCAAGTGTGCAAGTAAGAGGGTGAAGGTGCCAATGGACAAGTCATCAACGATGGAGTATCTTGACATGGGAGAGAAGGAAGTATGCTAGAGCACACTAAAGCCTACTATATATATAAGTCCTAAGTAACAGTACTAGTGTAATTCACAGAAACTGAGATCATATCCAAAGGCTGTTATAACACATCAGGTTAAATGTAGTTTCAGATGGCTATTAACCAGCAAGAAGCTGTTAAGCATCCAAAGTAGTAAATCTACAAAAGCTAAGAGTTTATTACTGGAACAAGCCAGCCCTAAAAACAGAAACAGGTTCACCTGCATAGTAAGTATATATATATATATATATATATATATATATATATATATATGTATATATATATATATATATATATATATATATATATATATATAGTAGAACTAGTCATATAAGTCAGTGTGTGTGTGTGTGTGTGTGTGTGTGTGTGTGTGTGTGTGTGTGTGCGTGCGTCTGTCTGTGTGTTGTGTGCGTGTGTGTGTATATATATATATATATATATATATACACACACACACACACACACACACACACACACACACACATACCTGACTTATATGACTATGTGTGTGTGTGTGTGTGTGTGTGTGTGTGTGTGTGTGTGTGTGTGTGTATATATATATATATATATATATATATATATATATATAGTAGAACTAGTCATATAAGTCAGGTATGTGCATGTGTGTATATGTGTGTGTGTGCGTGTGTGCGTGTGTGTGTGTGTTTCTGTGTGTGTGTGTGTGTGTATATATATATATATATATATATATATATATATATATATATATATATATATATATATATACATACACAACACACACACATACCTGACTTATATGACTATGTGTGTGTGTGTGTGTGTGTGTGTGTGTGTGTGTGTGTGTGTGTGTGTGTGTGTGTGTGTGTGTGTGTGTGTGTGTGTGTGTGTGTGTGTGTGTGTGTGTGTGTGTGTGTGTGTGTGTATAGGGCATCCCCAAAACCAACACAAAACACTCCGTAATATATTACAAAAAGTAACTAACTCACAACAAAATCGTACAAATCTCTAAATTAAAATTAAAAAAAGCTTTTAATGTAAGGGGCTTTGCCTCAACACCCCCTTACCTAAATTTGGAAACTCCACAATTGTACAACCTTTACAAAGTGGCAAAGCAGCCCTATCAACAGACTGAATTACGAGCTCATTGTATAACTGCCTTATTGTATCCCCCATCTCAAAATCTGACAACAAGTTCCTCGTTGTGTTTCTGCAACTCTTCCGCAGAAGATGATATTCTCTTAACTCGTAAAAATTGAGATCTGGGAATATTATTAACAATATGTGATGGATGACAACTGCTGACATTGCCTGCATGGTTTGTGAGTTTATACGCAGGCTATAGTTCATAATACAGATGACTCTTTGCTGAAAGAATGGGTTAAGGTTCGGAAAGCAGCTTCAGTGATGTTTCTGCAAGTATTGGTTGCTTTTTATGAGAGACAAGATAGGACTGTTCTATTAGAATATAATACCAAGAAAATCATGATGCAAATATTCCTTTAATCACTAGTTTGGTAGCAATAGAAAGTTATTTTGTGAACTGATTAATAAACATTGGGGAATTTTTTTGGTTGATAATAAGCTGGCCAAACTTTTGCCAACACATTATTCCTTTACATGTAGATGGGGTAAAAACATTCATAACTTTTTAAATCATTAAAAAAAAAACTGTTCACCTTGAAGGTAATAGGCAGTCTTCAATAGAAGGTAGGTATACCCTTACTGGGTTGTTTCCCTGTGGACACTTTACAGCCTGCAAACATTATAAAAATAAAACAATTTTCATCTGCTAACACATCTCAGATATTTGATATTTGATGTTTTAATAATTGTACTTCTGAATGGGTTATTTATTTAGTTGACTGTACTTGCTCTGCCTTTTTCTGTAGGCTGTGAAGATAGGTGAAGGCTGCCAGCCTAGCTAGATAGAATTTTGTAGATAATTCTGTCATTTGTAAATATAAGCCAGAGGCTTGTTCTCTTAAATGTGAAAAGACTGTATTGGATATTGAAATGCAAAAATGTAACAACAGTGCACGCTGCTGTAAGAAAGCTGATAAGTCAAGCATTGTGTAATTCTTTGATCTAAAACTTGGAGCTGAGATCTCTGTGTGCTCTTAAGGGATATTGTACTTTACTGCATGTGTATTTATTATCCTCTCCCTATATGGACGCCCCTCACTGGTGTTAGTGGTGAGGAATGAGGCTCCTTGAATGGTGGGCCAGTGCATGGGCTTCACATAGGACAAACATCTACACAGTTTAAGTACGTATATTTGAACACTTAAGTGACATCAGGAATAAGAGGATGTCTAATGCTTTATATAAGCATGTTTTGCAGCATTCCACAGCGACCTTCAGATTTACAGCTAAAGATTACATTTGTTTCAATGGACCTAATAAGCTTGGCTGGCATGATTTATTAAACAAGAAAAAGCAGACCTGGATTGCTAGATTGCAGGCATTGTTTTCTCCAGGTTTAAATGATGTATTTTAATTGGTTCTTGGGGGAAGGGGGTGTGCGTTGTTTCTTATATATGTTGTGTATATGTGCAATGTGGTTTCATTATTTTGTTCTTGTGGAAATGGTACTGAGGAAGGCTTTTGCTGAAACTGGTTTGCTTTTGTGGTGACTTTTGATATCACCTTGTACTGTATAAGATTTTTATATTAAACAGAAAATTTACCCCAGGACTGCCCCCCTGTACTACTAATGGGCAGAGGTAGCTTATAAATGCTTTATCCCAAGCATTGCCCCCCTTAAAATTATCTATGGTATTCTCATTGGGGTTATATATAATTATTGACCATGGGATGATTAAGACTAATCTCTAACCAAATGAGATAGGCAATTCGAGCACAAAATGGTATCACCTCCCACATATTTCACATATTCATATTTATAGTCTGTACATATATATATATATATATATATATATATATATATATATATATATATGGCTACTGCTTTTAATCGAATACTATTTATTCAAAAAAGAGCAGAAGAATGCTCAGTTACGCGAAAGTGCACTCATTAGAAAGTGCACTTTCACGAAACTCGGTTCAACGAACCGATAAAAAGATAAAAAAAAAACAGAAAACACTTACTAACATTACAATGAGTGGGGGGGGCTTTGCCCCACATCCCCCCGATGTGGGGGGGGGGGTGACACCCCCTACTTAAATATACCAACTCCGAGATCGCATTACAGTGGATAATAGGTAAATTTCCTATTCCCCACTGTAGTGTGCCTCGGCGCTTCAGTTTCCCTGAATGGTCCATTGAACCGTGCTTCATGGAAGTGCACTTTTGCGTAACCGAGGATCCGTTTTCGAACAAGTGGATTTTCGGTCTTTTACAGTAGACCCATATATATATATAGATATATATATATATATATATATATATATATATATATATATATATATATATAAAGAGAGAGAGAGCGTATATCAGATGGTTGAACATACTAAATATGCTAGTATTTCAGTGCAACATAATCAAACAGTAGTGACTGAAACTCACACTATCAAAAACACGTGAAAAACAGTAAAAAAAAAAAAAACTAAACCATACGGTTTTCTTAACTGATCAGCCAACAAGACCCTACCATTAAATTCATACATACTGCCTTAGTGGTAGTAGTAGTGTTACAGAAAGAGTTTTTCTAATGTAAGGTGTGGGGTAAAGAGAAGGGCACTTCCACTATCTCTGGCAGCCTGTCTGTTTTGTTTATTAGCAGAGCCTCTCAAAGCAACACCCTTAGCAAATCTTGCTCCATATTTTTGCTTTTTCTAAGAAAAAGCAGTATCATTACTGTCATCACCCAAGTCTTATTTAAATGTATTTTGTTTTCAGGTTTCTAATTCAGTGTCCTGCTTTTCATTGGGCAGAATTCAGTATTATACCATGATCCCCCCAAAACGTGCACGCTGATTGGCCAGCGTGCCCGTTGTAAATCGAGTTATACTAATGGAAAAAGGTCTGGTCGCCCGGACTTTTTTCCATTAGTATAACTCGTTTTTTTAAAACACTGTCTCGCTATGTTAAATGGGAGAAAGCAAGATCTCCATTGCTTTTTTTTAGTGTCTTGCTATGTTAAATGAGTTTAACATAGCGAGACAGTTTTAAAATAAGCAACGGAGTATTGCGTGGGTTATTGCTATAATAACATTACTATGGGCAGACAACCCATATTACCCCTCACGGTAATAATTTTTGATTCAGAAACAGCCCTACAACAGTGCTTTACTATGAAGGGCTGCAGCACAGCAGTGAGCTATCTCAGTGGTTTACCGCACATGCTAATGAGGCATTCTGCGTAGCACACTTTGCTAAATAGCCACGTCCTCTCCCCCAGGCATTTGTGTAACCAAGTGATTCTCTGAATCACACGGCTACAGAAGTTACATCAGCCAAAAGGTCATGTTCACACATTATTTCCAATGGGTGAGATCACATTAAAGGTAAATGCCAGGGAGTTTTGCAGCAGGGTAGTGGTGGGGTGTGTGCATGTATGTTTGTGTGTGGCTGCATGTACAAGTGTATGCAGAGAGAGATTAGTGGCCTCAGATGTGTGTGTCTAACTGTGTGTCTGCCTGTTGGACACAGTAGTGGGGTTGGTTAAGGGGAAATGTAGGGTGTGTGTGTGTTTGCATATATATATATATATATATATATATATATATATATATATATATATATAGGTTCATAGGTTGTTACTAGGTTAATGACCACTAGGACCTTTAAAAGCCTAATGGCGAGCCCCAAACTATTTGGGTCCTGAGTATCACAAGCATCTATAATGGGGGGACATGTTAGTAGGGAGGTAAATAAGGATTTGCAGGGGAAGTGTTAGTTAGAATAATACATTTCTTATTGATGCCCTCTGTCCATTAGAGATGTGGGGGCCAGACCAACGGTAAATTTATAACTTCCCATCCAATTGTCAAGGTTTCATTTAAATAGGGTCAAGGATGAACTCTATTATACATAGATGGGGAGCCTATTCCATTGTGAGTGGATACTTTGGGGTACATATCTGGGTCTCCAGCGCATTCTGTTTATGTCACAAGCGAAGTTCAAATCCTTGGATATAGTGTTTCAAGTGCTGTTTGTTTTATGCATATGCAACTGATCCATCAGGCCTAGGCCTAAGGAAGCCCTGTAAGCTAAGAAAATATCCCCTTTCAACAGGCTGTAGGAGACTGAATTCAGAGACAGAGTTGTTAGATGATCAGTGAATGACAGGGTATTCATGCCCTGAGTTCTCCTGGTGAGAAACCTTTGTGGGCTTTCCAAATGTTGCAAGTGTCTGGTTAGATACATGCCAAAGTGGGCACTGTATTCAATGATAGGTCTGATAAGGGCCAAGTAGAATTGAACTATAACTTCCTTAGACCGGATGCCATACCCTTACCTATAAGTTAGGCAACATAGAATGATTTTCTTACTATCTTGGCTACATGTTGGTCAAAGGCCAGATTGCTATCTACTTATGTTCCCAGATCCTTCACTACTACAGGGTTGACTCTTAGGGGTATTTTATTGATGGTGCAATTAACGTGGGTTGGCAGTTTCCCAAGTTACATTATAATGCATTTTTGACATTGAGTTTTAGGCCATGGCTTTGTCATCAGAAATTTGTCTGTGTTAAACCATCTTGTAAAATGTTGGTGTCTTGGGGGAATCTATAATAGCTCCCAATTTACAGTCATTTGCAAACATGGTGAGCTAGAGGCCTTGAATATTAGCCTTGACTTTTGAGAAGTAGATGCCAAACAAAAGTGGGCACAGAACGGACCCCTGGGGTTACTTTACTGGTGACCAATCTCTTGGTGGCAGAGGCCTCACTGATCCTGATGGTTTTGGTCCTGTCTGTGAGCCAGCCGGTAATCCAGTAAGGTAAGTAGGGATTTATGCCAAGCTCAGACTGCTTGTCAAAGATGCCTGAGTGGGGCATTGCATTGAATGTCTTGTCTAGGTCAATATACACAATATGCACTGTTTTACTCATGTCCATTGTCTTGGTGACCCTCTCAAAAAAGTCTTCCAAGTTAAGTAGACATGACCTTCCTTAACAAAGACAAATTGGGATGGGTCCAGGGTCTGTTGGTTGCTAATGTTCTTGTTTACCATTTCCATGATAATTTGTTCCATGGCTTTGTAGTTCCCTAACTCAGTTGATGGTCTGTCTTTGTAGAGGAGAAATACTGTTGTAGTCCTCCATTCACTTGGATTGTAACCTCTTTCAAGACTATAGTTGAAGACTGCCTCAAGTGATCTTGATAGGTCATGTTTTAGACTGTTAAGGACGCAACCAAGTCAACATGACCGAATCACATGATTATGATGATGATGATGAAAGAGGCAGCCAAGATGTCAGGACTCATGGAGGCAGGGTTCTTGGCTCTAGGAAGTGCTGTCAGCACCTATTCCCTGCTAATAGGTAGGGGTAGTACATTAGTATGTTGATAGGGATTTTACCTGGTGGAGCTGGGAGGAGAGTGGGGGTGGTGAAATTTGAGCTGAATTCATCAGACAGTAGATTTGCATGTCACTCTGATCGGTGAAAGTGTTACCATTCATCACCAGTTCAGCAAACTGTTGTGTGTTACTATTAAGGTTCTCGACATAGCTAAAGAAGACCTTTTGATTGTCCTCAGCCTGCAAGGCTATCCTGACTTCATAGTTGACCTTGTTGGACTTAATTACACCTCTTAGTTTCTTGTTCAGTTACATAAGAGAACACTTTTCTTTAAGGTAGTTGCTCTTCCTGATTTTGGACAGGAATTTTCTTATTTTATTATATACCCTGTTTAGGCGAGGATTCCACCAGTGGGGTTTGCTCTTAGTGTTTGCTTTCAGTTTACATCTGACAAGTATGCAGCCATTTACATGTTTGTATAGGGAATCTGTGAATAATTCTGCAAAGGTAACTGTAGTCTCTGGACTAGGAGAAAGCCTTGACTCTTGACAAACTATGACTTAATAGAATGTAGTTTGCCTTAAAATATTTCCTGTTACTGGTTTAGCTGTGTTTTCAGGGTTGATTTTTACTTCAAAGGAGACAGCTTTGTGAGCCAGCCTCACTAGTGAATCTGTATTATGAGGAGGTGCAACTCTCTCCAATGTTGGCGAGTATCAGATCCAGTATGTTTGATCCTCTGGTTGAGTGTGCACTATCTGTTCCAGGGTGTTTGTTTAATAAAGTCCTTGATGCAGTGTAAGTTTCCCAGTCTACAGAGGGGTAGTTAAAGTCATCCATGAATAGGGTGTTTGGTTGGATGGTGAGAGCCTCTAGTAGGATTAGGTAAGAGTTGTGAGACTCTAGGGGCATAGATGGTGATCTGTAGCTAGCCATGATATGGTGAGGGACCTTATCTATGGTGACCCACACGTGGATGAGCTCCATGGTGTCATCCTGTTTAAACAACCTTGAGGTACGGTTGATGCTAATGTAGATAGAGACGCCTCCACCTTTGGCCCCAGTCTGTGCTGCTTTTGGTCTATGTGTGTGGAAGGCACTGTAGCCTTACACTGCCAGAGTATTTTCAATGGCTTTAAACCAAATCTCACTCAAGGCGCAGATATCTATATTCTCCAGAGTGAGGAAAGCTTAAAGGGCGTGTAATGTTTTGCTTAAGCTCTAGCATTGAGCAGTAACAGCTTAAGATTGCTTGGAGACTTTTCACTGTGTTGGTAGTTTTGTTTATTTTATTCAGCATTGCCTAAAAAGGTTCTAAGGGGGCAGATAAAGTATTAGCCAATATGCAAAAGCCTAAGGGGAACAGGTACAGGCCATCCTTGTCAAAGCAATGTGGTCTGCTGACCATGTCCTCCCATGCTGACAGATACCGGATCTCCCTGGAGTGACACCAGAAACTTTGACAATTATTAAAATGAATCATTTTCTCTTCACACTGTAGCATCATCCTTGGTGAAGGTAGAATGCTGCTCAATGCAAGGCCCGTACCCATCTGTGACACATATTCCAAGAGCACTATTATGTCTCTTTTCATCTAGTCAAGTGAAGTATGTCTCACATCTTTTATACACACGTGGACTATGATAGAGTCATATTGGTATCCAGGGTGCAGTGACTTCAGTGAGTGTGGGCGTGATACTGCAGATCCTGATTCTAGATAGGCAACTAAGCATTATCTTCTCCACGTCTAGCTTGGTGAGTGGGGCATCTGTGTGTCACACAATGGAGTCCCCAATAGAAAGAGTATAAGGCAAAGTATAGGCTTGTCTTATAGGCTTTGCTTTTGGAAACCATTGGGTATAGCTTATGTGAGATGTTTGGTGTTGCTTGTGGTGTGTTTTAGTGATTGCTGTGGAGCAGTGTTTCCATTAGGTGGCTCTGGAAGTGTTTGAGATTTGGGAAGGTTTCTTTTAAGTGTCTTATCATGAAGCAATCTGTGTGTGTGATGAGCGGTGTGTGTGTGTGTGTGTGTGTGTGTGTGTGTGTGTGTGTGTGTGTGTGTGTGTGTGTGTGTGTGTGTGTTTGTGTGTGTGTATATGTGTGCGCGCGCGTGCGTGAGATGAAGTGTGGGTATTCCTGACAACCTTGATCGCATATACAAATGTCTGAATGTGTGTATGTGTGGGGGGAGCTGTCATATTCCCTCACTCCCCTAGACTAATGAGCATATGGGCAATATTAAAAAACAGGTTGGGCAGGTGGCCTAATGGTTAAGGTGTTTACCTTGCAAACGCAAGGTGCAGGGTTTGAGCCTCACAAGGGATAATTGGCTAGGCTTAAAATGGCCCCCAAGGGCAGTTAGCTTAGTTATAACCTGTAACTCTGTAAACTCTACACCTCTGATACTTACAAACAGCTTTTAGCCAAGCTTTATTCTTGTACACTGTCACCAAATACCAGAGTTACTGTTACATATTAACTTAAAAAAGTTAAAATAAAAGGGGAACCTTTGAACCCCTCATCTTTGGCACAGAAAATAACTTATCAAACTGGAGCCTTAACCCCTTGTGTTAACTGAGAAGGGATGTGATGCAGAGTATTTTTTTACACAATGTGTTATGAAACTCTAATATCTGGCATTATTCATTGACTACAACAGTCTACAAGTTATGAAGGACAGGGCAAATATAACAGGCATCATCAGGACTGGCTGATTGAATGAGTGACTGAAAGGATCCATGATTTATAAGATCATGGACAAAAGTAGGAGACACATCAGGGACATTCTGTCAACTCAGGGGCAGGGAAGAGGCATGTTGGTGTGTGTGTGTCTGTGTGTTTTGGAATGTATGCATATGTGTGTGAGAGAGCAAATGAGGAGGGTGTCTGTACCCACCCAATGCATGAGTTACCCAAGGTGCTTACCACAGGAAAGTAATAATGTGCACCTGGAGTTCTTATGGGTGATTCAAAGATATGCAAATTACCTGATAATGAGGCATTTCCTTCTGGCTAATATTTCTCTGAACTGCATTTTCCTTGACTGCAGAAACAGTCCCTTTTGTCTACAGCTCTTACCACCCACATGGGGATCTTTCTGAATCCCAAACCCTGGGAATGTCATTTTTGTTATTTTTTATACCTTCTCATATTCTAATTACTTACTAACAAATTGTGCTTGATTCAGTGACACCTGAATGTTATCATTCAGTTCAATTTAGTTTGCACTCATTGAATTCAACCAATAACTGTACAGGCATAAGAAATGTTACATTTTGTATAGTGTGTCATTTCTTTAAGAAATGGAATTAGTATTATCTATGCCTGGTTTAATGTAAACCCTAAGTCCTCTGGGATTATCTTCTGTTTGAAGTATCCCTTTAAAGAGCGTAACTACCATATTGCAGGCCAGTATTTACGAATGTGCTGAGTTAAGAATATACTATCAACTGTCATATTGTATCACTACTACTAGTGCTTGGCTGGGTATCCAGCACCATCCTGTGTATTACTTGATGACAACTTTGTATTTATGGATTCATTCAGTACTGACTGATATCTACCCCTGCTATGCTGCTGGCTGGCTTCTCAGCTGATACAGATGATGTCACTTGAATGTAACTTTTTTCACAAAATCATGGTGGAACCAGCAGCATTGAATGCACAGCTGAGCACTAGGACTTATAGGTTCATAGGTGTTTCCTTTTTAAGCCTCGCCATGGATCCCAAATCTCTGGCAAGTTCTGTTACCCTTGATAAGTGTAAGCATGGGCCTTAAGTGTAAGCATGGGCCTGGGAGATGAACCATTTACAGGTTACCTGTATCCATTAGAGACATAGGTTCCAAACCAGGGATGAATTTAATGAGAGAAGTTGATCTAATCACTATTTAGTTGTTAATCTAATTGACAAAACACTTTTTGGTGATTGGGTATCTTTATTAAATAAAGATCTTTCATTCATTCCTTCCTTTTTTGTCTATGTACAGGGTGTACAGGATCCTCTGGGGGATCATGAGAATAATACTGAATCTTTCAGATTTAAGAAATCTGATTTTATAACTCCATAAGATCTAGTTATTAAAGCCTTTGAGACTGCAGTAATGTATCATTTACACAACAATTAATCCATCAGTTTTGGGAATTCTGCATTCATTTTAAATACTGACGAAACTCGTGCATTGGCTTTACTAAAGAACAGGAAGGTGGTAATATCTGCAGCTGATAAGGAAGTGTGTGGTGGTTGTTTTATCATTTAATCTATACCTAAAGAAAGTAGTGACGCAATTAGCTGATAACACAACATAGCAATAAATGTTTGTAAATCCAACAGATTTGTTAAAAAAATCAAGTTGGATGAATTCCTTGAAAAGGCAGTCTCTGTCGGAACCATTACCCAAAATTTAAAGCACCAGCTTACTGTGGATAATCTCACTAAACAGAGTATTTATTTTTTACCCAAGATACATACAAATGTTTTTCTATCCCCCTCTCCCCCAAGAGGCCTATAGTGTCTGGAAAAGGCTCAGTGACTGAGCCCTGTTCTGATTTGTTAGAATTTCATCTGAAACTTTTACTCCACATCATTTCTACCAGACTAATAGATATTACCCGCATTGTAGAAGACATACGCTAGAAAACACTATCCAATTCATCATATTTATGTACACTTGATGTAAAACCATTATTCACCAACATACCACGTGAGGGGGTAATATGGCAGATAGATATTATGCAGAGATCTCTGATTTATAATAAGGAGTTTAATAGGTTTGTTTTAAAGGGAATTCTGAAAGTGATTTTGAGGAAATGTATCTTTTACTATCAAGAAACATGTTTTTTGCAGATTAGTGTCACAGCTGTGAGGCTTATTTTGCCCCGATTTATGCAAACATTTTTATGGACTACTTAGGGAAATTTCATATCTGCAATATATTTAACAATGCTTTGCTCAAGTATGTTCAAATGTGGTATCACTTTTTGATGACTGCTTGATGATATAGACTGCAGATCTATTGTTATTAAAGGATTTAATTAAATACTTACACAGCTATTGTTTTGGTATCAGTTTTATAGTAACGTATGATTTGTTTCTGATGGACTTTCTGGTGGTATCAATATGCACTTGAAAAATAATATCCCTAATTTCACTTAATTCACATTTTAAGGATATGTTGGATTTCCAATATTCAAGAAAATATGAGGAGAGGTAGATAGCTTATAGCAGAGATAAATGATCTTCTGAAAATATATAGAGAAAAGTCAGTCAAATGCAGAAACACCTATGAGACATTTTAGTACCTTATGCATTGTTTTACATTAACAAGGTTATACAAAAAATATCGGTATTTGGTGTTGCTGGATAGATTTTTTTTATCATATTGCTCAAACAGATGAATTAGTCACAAAAAGAAAAGGAATTTGAGACATGTTTGACATTTTAAATCAGTTCAACAAGGGAATTCTATTGCACAGACCTATATACTTAAAGGTTGCTTACCGTGTGGTAATTGCAAATTTTGTGAAGCAGTTTGCAGAGCTAAGCATTTCATGTCAATTAATGCAACAGAAATATTTGAGACATGAACACTTACTACATGGATTTTATATATATATATATATATATATATATATATATATATATATATATATATATATATTTATGGGTACAAATACTTTGGTCCGCATCTGTTTAGTTAACTGTTTTTGGTCAACTAAACAGATGGTTGACAGGTGTGCAAGATTGTGCAATTCTCAAGTTTTGTGAATATTACGTTTCCCTGATTTTGTGAGATATCAGAGTTACCATATTCAGTTACTAGTGGGTCTGGGGGTGTATCATCGAAGATGCAAATTCTCGAATGCGTCTTCATCAAACTGAAAACAACGAAAATTTAAAAGAATGAAAGGGCATGTGTAAGTGTGTTGGTTAGGGGCTTTAGTGTGTATCAGTGTGTGTTGTGACTGTGATATGTGTGTGTGTAAGGGACTGTCAAATGTGCAGATGTGAGTTTCCCTTGTGTGTCTGTTTGTGCAATCTCAGAGTTAGTATATTTAAGTGGGGGGGCGTGCAGCCCCCCACTTGGGGGGGTGCAGGGTGGCTTGCCCCCCTGCTTATCTGTATTGTAGAATGATATGTTCAATTGTGGGGGAAGTTGTGTGTATGTGTATGTGTGTGCTGTATGTGTGTTGTATGTTTGGGATTTTGAATCTTCTGGTCTTTCGGTATTTAGGGGTTTTGGCTACATAGTCTCGAGATTTTGAAATTCGATATTTCAAAATTTCGAGATTATGTAGTGAACTCACACACACACACACACACACACACACACACACACACACACACACACACACACACATATATATATATATATATAGTTCCCCTTTATAATCTCGAAATACTGAAATCTCGAATTTCAATATCCCGAGACCATAAAGGTGAAACTTCAAAATAGCAAAAGTGCATAAGTGCGAATCCGAATATCTCAAATCTGTGCTTATGCATTTACGCTACATTACGTGAAGTGTTTGGCTGGGATGGTGTCTGGAATTTAAGGTGAGTGAGTGTATGTGAGTGTTTTTGTAAGTTGTACGTGTGGATTAGGGTAGGGAGGTGGAAGTATGAGTGTGAGTGTTGGATGTGTTGGTGTATGTGTGTGTGTGTGTGTGTGTGTGTGTGTGTGTGTGTGTGAGGGACTGTAGAATGTCTGGGTGTGAGTATGTTTTTTTTACTGTTTGTGCAATCTCGGAGTTGGTATACATAAGTGGGGGGTGGAGGGTGCTGCCCCCCACATGGTGGGTGCAGGAGGGGTTGTATAGTTTGTGTGCTGTGGGTGGAATGGTGTGTGTGTGTTGTGTGGTGTATGGTGTATGTATGTTCGTGATTGTGTGTTTCATAATTTTGGGTTTCAGGATTGTGTCATTTGCCTTTATAGTTTCTAGATACTGAAATTCAAGATTTGGGTTGGGAGGGTGGCCAAATGCTTAAGGTGTTTGCCTCACAAACACAAGGTGCAGGGTTTGAATCTCACAAGGGATAATTGGCTAGGCTTAAAATGGCTTGCAAGAGCAGTTAGCTTAGTACTAACCTATGAACCTTCAGTATTTCGAGATTATAAAGGGGACCTATATATATATATATATATATATATATATATATATATATATATATATACATATGTGTGTGGGTTTCAATGTAGTGTGTTGCATGTTTGGGGCATCTGTTAACATGAATGTGGACAAAGAAACTATAATCATATATGTATAAATGACTATTTGCACATGCATTACAATCATTTTATGTAGGCCAGATCTCATTACCATTGAAGTTAAGAATGGCATTGCATCTTAGTGATCTTAGATTTCAGACAGAAGTGCAGAAGTGTAAAACAGCTCAGTTTACTTTTATTAGTATTGAGAGGGTTCTGGGACAAATATGCACTACAACAGGTAAAAACAAGCTCGACCACCATGGCTGACACATATAAAATTTTAATAGAAAAACAATAAAAAAACAAAAAAGTAAAATATATATGCTTTCACATCTGGAGGTTGCTTCTTCAAACCATAATACTTCATACAAACTGTAACACTGTTAAAAGTACAAGTTACCCAGTCAGAAAAGGCTATCAAGTCACATGGCTGCTCAGGAAGTAGGAGGGCAAAACCATTCATAAGACCATTCTAAAAAAATTATAAAATCAATGCCTTAAGCTATGTGTTTGTAAAACCGCTTTGATAGAAACATTATTCAAACATAATCAGACTAGAAACAACAACTTCTCCCATATCACAGCCAGTAGAAAGCCAAGTGACTTCCTTCTACTAAGCCTAAATATTAGAAGTATATCCAACAAAGTCCATGAACTCCATGCCACCATAGACTTGTACTCCCCAGATATAGTCATCCTGACAGAAACCTGGCTAAAACCTCACATTACCAGTGAGCAAATACTTCCTACCAGTTACGGCATACTAAGAGTAGACCGGTTAAACAAGAAAGGAGGTGCTGTAGCTATAATATTTAAACAGCATCTAAACATCCAGATCTTAAAATCATCAGCTCCACAAATAGGCAGTGAGGAAATAATATATAGCAACCTCAAAATAAACCAAAACAAAACCATCTACATAATTGGATGCTACTTCCCACCTCCTCAGCTGGTCTACCCACCATTTCTCCCAAGAAACTATAATTTTAGGTGATTTCAGTATTGACTGGCAATCCTGTTCTGGCAACCATCCAACCCATCATATAAACCTTCATGGTTTCGCCCAACTAGTCCAGTCGCCAACAGGATAAATAAAAACTCCAGCAAGCACACTACCCTGGACTTGATACTAGTCAGTAAGAGCCACCAGTCATATATAACAGGCTGCTTATCAGATAGCCTCAGTGATCACTCCACAACATTCCTACTCAAAAAATACCTATACCATGCTAAACCTGTCATCTACCATCAAATACGTAAAAAAACTAAACTTTAACCCACTCACATTCATCTCATCCCTCAAGAATGTAACTGGCATCCTATAAAGTACCTCAGTCTTGATGACGCAGTTGAATTTTTTAATACTACCTTCCTGAGCATCCTTAATTACCATGCACCCATAAGACTTTCCAGAACCAAAGCATAACTCTTCCCATGGCTACAGAAAAACAAAGTCAGAAATGAAAAACAGGGATAAAGCCTGGGAGCACTGGCGCAAAACCAAAACCCCCTCAACTAGACAGAAATTCCTAGAACTATGCAATAGAGTCAAAAAGCTAATAAAACAGGACAAATTCCAATACTACCAGTCTGCCCTAGACTCCTCCCAACACAGCCCCAAACAATTCTGGTCATCCATAAACTCCATCCTCCACCCAGGTAAAGTCAGTACCCCTCCTCCTAACATCCCTCACTCATCCGAAAATATTGCTACCTCATTCAACACACACGTCACACAAACCATACTATCACTAGCTAAGCAACACAACCCCCCTCCCCTCCATCCCACACCTTCAGCTAGTAATCTCCCCTCTGCCTTCTCTTTTTCTCCTGTACCTACCTCCAACATAAAAAAAAACTCTTAACTAAACTTAAGCCCACCAAATTAGCAGCAGACAACCTCCCAAGTGAATACCTACAAATCGCAGCTGATGCTCTGACCTACCCAGTATCCATCTTGATTAACCGATCTCTGTCAGAAAGTTACATTCCCACACTGTGGAAAGTATCACATATAATTTCCCCTCCATAAAGGCGGCCCCTTCACAGAACTAACCAATTACTGCCCCATAGCTATTCTCTCTCCACTCTCCAAAATACTAGAGAGATGCATACACTCTCAGGTCTCAGACTACCTCCTTACTAACAACCTCCTTTCCAATACTCAGCATGGTTTCCGACCAAACCATAGCACCACCACTGCCTTACTCTCCTTTACTAACACTATCCTTCAGCATAAAAACAATGGCTATCTCGCCTCTGCTACTTTCCTAGACCTATCTAAAGCATTTTACATGGTCTCACACAAACAACTCATCTCTGTCCTCAATAACCTATCTTTCTCTCGATCAGTCACCAACTGGTTTCAGAGTTACCTGTCCGACCGCCAACAATCCGTTGTATGGCAGAATAACATATCTCCCCAACTACCTGTCTCCATAGGGGTTCCCCAAGGATCCATTCTTGGACCCCTACTCTTCTCTGTTTTCACCAATAATCTAGCCTCTGCCATCAAACATAGCACACTCATACAATACGCAGATGACTCAACCATCATCTGCTCAGCCCAGTCCCTACCCAAACTGCAAAAAGTCACACAGGAAGCCTTTTCCTCTGTTGAAACTTGGTTATCCAATGCCCAATTAATACTCAACCCAAACAAAACTAAACTACTCATCTTCCAACCCACCAAACATACTCAAAACAACTCTCACTTTAACATCACAAGAAAACACAACACCACTATATACCCAACTGAACACACCAAATTGCTAGGAGTGGAAAGAGACAATAAACTAAAATGTGACATTTACATATCCATGACCATAAAAAAGTCCACAAAAAACTAGGAGTGTTATACAGAAATAATCAACTTCTAACCAAAGCAGCAAAGATTTCAATAGCAAATTCCCACCTTATCTCCACCCTACTTTATGCCTCTCCAATATGGGTCTATATTATAACACTGAATTTTATAAAGTTTGAATGTCATAATATCGAACCAGTTTTGTCGAACGCTGAAAACAGGGAAGGTGCAGGACACCAAATTCTTTCCCAGGGAAAGAGTTTGGTAGGCCGTTGCTGTGGCTTCGCTGTTTTCAGAGTTCGGTATGTTGGAACATTATGGATCGGGTTCAGATAAGTGTGCGATTGTGTGTAGGTTAGGGTTAGGGGGTGGGTTAGGTGAGTTAGGGTTAGGGAGCGGGTCAGGTAAGTGTGCGGTTGTGTGTAGGTTAGGGTTAGGGCACGGGTGAGGTGAGTGTGCGATAGTGACGGACCTTAGGGTTAGGGTTGGGTTAAGGTAAGTGGATAGCTAGTAGTGTATGTAAAGTTTAGTTTAGGTTTAGGTGTAGGATTAAGTGTATGTGTGTGGATTGCTGTTTTTTGTGTGTGTTTGTGTTGTGTGTATGTTTCTCGGAATAGCGATTTTTTTCCCTGGGAAAAAAAAAAATCACTATTCTGACTGTTCGATGTTTGCGGATTTCGGTGTTTAGGGTTCGATATTATAACATTCTATCTTTGTAGATTTTGATGTCATAATATAGACCCCTCCAATATATACTAACCTAAGGCAATGCGATCTAACAAGCTAGAGACCTGCTACAACAAAATCACCAAATTCGCCACAGGGGCATCCTACCGTAGTCACCACTGTCTCTCACTTGCTGAACTGGGCTGGCTTGAACTCCCTCACCTCCTTCAATGGTATCAACTCTCACTCGCCCACAAACTAGTAAACCATCCACTAAATGTCCCATCCCTCCAGAATCTACTCCAACCCTATCGCACCACCAGACCACTAAGATCCAGCAACAAAAATCACTTGCAGATCACTAAAGCCAATAACTCTGCTGGTGAAGCACTATTCTCTTGTGCCATAGCCAAATTATGGAACTCCCTCCCACCCACAATTACCTCCGTACCATCATGCACCCACTTCAAAACTTTACTAAAAGTGCACCTAAAAACATGCTGGCTATGCCCTTGCAACTCCCACTCTAATATCACCCACCCCATCCAACCACTACCTTTCTTTCCACCCCACTAACTACCTTGATTATAGCAAGCTCAGATGCTCATAAGCCTAGTACTTATTATACAGCAGGAACTTCTTATTGTAACATTTGTTATGTACTTCACAGATAAAGATTCTAGTTGTCTACTGATGTACTATGTTCTTCATCTGTAAATATGTTTGTAATTAATTGCTATGTTAATCAAATTGTTAATCGCTATGTAATCCAATGTAACCACTGTCTGTTTATTTTAACTGTGAAGCTTTTCTCCCCGGGCCTCCGCTGAAAATGGACCTACATTCAGTCGGACACTCTCGGTCAACAAATGTAAATAAATAAATAAATAAATAAATAAAATAAAAACTAAGGGCGAATCTGCTTTTAATAAAATAATCCACCTAAGTTCAGCATATTCAGTAATGTTTCTGATATCCCCTCCTTTAATGGTATGTTCAATGCACTCTAAAACAGTAAATTTAAAACAATGAATGGAGCCAGAATCAGATGTATGTAAGTTTTGTGTTGCGAATGTCCCCAACATGTTTAAGTATTCTGTCTTTCAGCATCCGTTTTTTTATGTAGGAAAATATGTAAATATACAAGATTACAGCTCTTGTAATCATCATAGAAGCAAATGTCCAGAGCTCCATTGGAGGGAATGAGTTAAGAATAACAAATCCCTGAAGAAGCTGCTTTGTTACAAATCCTCTCATAGGAATATATGTAAATCTTCTAGACTTGGCACATACCCCTGCAGGAACTGCAACATGTGTAAGGATATCCACAGTAGTACGAGCCTTGTACTCCTGACCACTGGTAGGTCCTATGATTTTCACTTCTGTGCTGATTGCAAAAGATTTCATCTTGTATATTTAGGTTTTTGTGTGATGTATAACAGCTACTAGGTTTCTAAAACCAATAGGTCTTTAAAAGACCGTATACGTGAACATTTGAATTATATTAGGAAGTTGGATACAAAAATTGCATTAAGTAAACATGTTCTTAATAATAGTGAGCATTATTTTAAGTTTATGGCTTTAGAACTTTTTAAATGAAATGACAGAGGTGGTGATGTTAGAACCAAAAAGGAATGCCTTGAGATTAAATGGATAATTGAATTACAAGTAGATAGTGGCATTGGACTTAACGGAATGGTCCCCTTAAAACGTCTACCCAGGTCACATGCTCTCACTTGATAACTTTGCATTTAAGTGCTTCTTTAACTGTTAGTTTTTAGATCTGATGAAGTGTTTGTAATTGGATTTACAGTGCTTATCTTTCATTTGTGTGTTTTAATAAATTATCCTCATTTTACTCTGCCATGTTTGACTGTTGCTCCTATCTATTTAATTTACTGTAACCTTGTCAAGAGAGGGCTAAGTCTGGGACTAGTGGATTGTTTATGTTACAGCTTTTTTTTCAATGTATTATAATTTGAATATCTGTTTTTGGTTTTGAAGGCCCCTCCCTCCTCATTTTTTGTAATTTGTGAAATGGCCAGAGCATAAGAAATGCTGGAGGGTCACTAAACGGCTTGCAGAAATAATAGAACATTCAGAAATGGACCTTGGACTTTGGAGGACAGGATGTGAGTTTGAAGATTTGGTATCTACAGTTTGCAAAGGCATGTTGTAAGGAAGATGTGTATTCCAAATATTTTTTTGGCTATTCAGAAATGGCTAGGCAGGGTGTAACAAGGTAGTAAACTTTATGATATATGTTCTGACAGATAATCTATTAGATGTTAACTCTTAAAGTTGAGAAAAGTGTTAGTGACTTGAGAAAATTATTTATGCTTTTGGGTCTTGCAATAAAAGTGGGGGATCTTTACAGTATTTTCAGACTGTTCTAGAACAAAATAATTATTGGCAGATTGCTATAGCACTATAATTATGATTTAATATGCTTTGTGTTCTTTATTGCTAAGACCTGCCTATAACAAATTGTTGATGATGTTATTTATTTGAATTATTTCGGGACTGTGGTCTGCAGGATGGGCATTGTTGGTATACAACTAAATACTCGGGAAGTTGCATTGAATCTGTAGCAAAATATAATGTTGTCTAAGGGTTCACCATTGAAGCAACTCTGTGATTTTTTTTGCAATTTGAGTTATTTCTAACCTGTTTCAGATATGTATAAATATGTAAGTAGGTACTGATTACAACTTTGCATATATACTTATTTTTTAAAAGACAACAATAAAAAATCTAGTGCCTTCTGGATTGGTAGATGACTGCTTGAGGATTGAATGCAGGAGAAATTAATGTTTCTATATTTGATGAAATCCAGAATTGTAGCAAAAAATGACATGTATAATTGTTTAACACCAGGAAACTTACCTGAAGAAATGGTAGAAGAAATTATTAATAAAAATTACACAATTCTGAAACTGTATTGGAGAAAGTAAATGGATTAAATCCAGACATTACTCAGAAAAATTAGTGACCTATTACCATCTGCTAAAATATTCCTCATTCATGTATTACTCAGAGAGGGTAAAGTTCACAGTGTAATGACGCTGAATGGTTAGATGGTATAAAAACAGAAAGAAGTAGGAAAACGTGGAAATGACAGTTCCTGTGTACTACTTGCTGTTGGAGATGGCAAAATCGTGAAAAAAGATGAAATTGCCTGTAGAGTAAGAGGATGATGGACACCCCATTATCCAAGGCTGATAATGTGGAACACACTTGTGCAATCACTGCTTTTTCCCAGTACTTAAGATCCATTATGTGTCTTGGCAGAAAGGCTTTGTAACATTGCCTTTGAGTCTTTTGAATGTGCCTTTCAGTTCATTGCTACTTCTGAGAAAAGGAGACATTAGAGTCTGTGGAAAAATAGATATTATTCAAAATGCCGAGGGCAAGCTTATTGAAATCTCATTTCTTCAAAATTGCTCCCTGCCAAAGTTTTACTTTCCTAAGTTTTGCACAGACACCCAGACCCAGAGTTTAAGGGGGCTTTGTCCCTGCACTCCCTGCTACTATAAAACTTCTTCAGTGTTACATTATTTTTGAGGCTGTGACAAATTTGACAAAACTGGATTTTGATTACTTTGTCTTCAGTAATTAGGACCATACCCTATATAAATCAAGACTTAATTTGCAAACCAGAAAAAGTGTTTGTTGACTTCAGGCCTGATGGTTATATAAAATGGTGGCTATTCTACAATTTTTAGAAAGGCGAAGTGCATGAAGCAATAAAAAAGTATTAGTGCCAGAGACATTTGCACTGTGGGATGGGAAGCATGGCTAGACATAAGATGAAGAATTTCAAATTATTTTGGTTAATTAATGTAATTGTTTTGCATACTTTCAGAGGGATGCAAAGATACTGTGGCCACCCAGAAACTTGTTATGTTCCTATGGAAACATAGAATATTTAATAACTGAATGTGAAAAATAAAGTAAAAAAACACTGCTAGCCAGCCTGATCACTCTAAACAACCAGTAAAAGAAAACATGGACAATATAGGAGTACACGGTATTAACTGTTTACTGAGTTTCCACATAAAAAATACAAAAGACACCGCAAGTATTTAAAATACAAACCAATCATGTGACTGATCACTTACTGGTGCAAACTATACAATATAGTTATAATCATATACATACAAATAACTGTATTGTCACTAGAATACAACCAAACACTTAACATCTTATTTGTGCTTTCAGTTTAATAATACTTCTTGGAAGCTGCTCTGATGGCATAGAGGGATAAAGTCCTGACTGCGGCACAGCCAACCCAAGTTCGATTAGCAGCTCCAGTGACTGACAGAGTGGCAGGGAAAGGATGGCCATGCCTACCCAAGGTGGGAGTGTGCTTGCTGATATGCTTCCTAAGGGAAGGAATGGTTCAAAAAAAGGAGATGTCCTCAGACATAATGAATGAGCATAGGGGTGGGGAAAGAGAGTGGGTAGGTCATAAACAAAAAAATCCTCTGAATAGAACCACAGATGAGCTGAGTCCCCAGGACACTCTCAGGATCCATGACTGACCCCTGCGATAATGGAGTAAGCCCGGGTGAGGTTGGAGAGTAGCTGGTAGACCTGGCATTGACATTGGGTACTGGGGCCAGGCCAGTAAACATGAGGGCCAAAGGGACCAAATGTAGAGATACAGAATAATGAATTCCTGGAGCTGTAGTAGTGTTCAGCCTTAGCTGCCACTGTAGTTCAGATTTCTCCATCACGGATTTTAAATCCCCTCTCCTAATGTTTAAGTTCACTTGAATTAATCAAGAAATAAAAATAATTTCTTTAATTTCTTAAAATTGCAAAAGAACTAATCATGTCTGAATACAGTATTTTCTGTTTTTTTTTTTCAAATCACATAGCAATGTTCATAGATTCTCTGTTATAATTTTCCTTCAGCTTTTCTCACTTAAAATGCATTGCAAATGCAATAAATACCATAAAAGATAATTATGTTTCCCCCAGTGGACTTATTGTAACCAACCATTACTACATAGGAACCCGTATAGCATATCGGTGTCAAGCAGGAATGGAAATCAAATCATAAGTAGACAAAAATCAAGCAGCAACTGAATGTGCCACAAAAACAAATGAAAGAAAATAAAGTGAAGCATCAGGCGAGAGGGCAAGAACTGTGGAAAATGCATCAATACAGTTGCAAGTACAGAAAAATCCTGGAAAAATCTCAAGCTGATCAGGATCTGATGCAGGAATGGTTAAGGAGTGGTGAATTTAAACCAACAAATGAAATGTTAATATCAGGATAGTGGACTATGTACATGTTGGTTTACACAGTCCATTGAACATATTGGTGAAACAGATAAGTGCAAGTTTTGTAAAACAGAATTAGAAACAGTAGCACATGTTGTTGCTGGGTGTGATACACTAATGGCAGATGGCCTATATACTGAAAGGCATAATAATGTAGCGAAACTATTGCACTGGGGGTTGTGCAAACATAATACTGAAGTAGCTGAGAAGCATTGGAAACATGAGCCACAAAGCATTATGAAAACTGATGAAGTTTACATTACATGAGATCAACCATTACTAACAGTTCAAAAAAGATGCTTGAAAACCAAATATAGTAGTCCATGAAAAAAAGTCAAAAGTGGGATTGATCATTGAAATTGCTACACACAGTGACTACAGTGTTTTACGTACAGAGGCACAAAGTCATAAAAAGACAAAGATTTGCAGGCAGAAGCAAAGTCAATATTGAAGAAGGATATTCAGACAGTTCCAATAGTAGTAGCAGCAATGTGTGTCATGAAAAAGAATTTGCAGTCGTATTTAGATATGCTACCAATAAATCTAACTCCATATGAACTGCAGAAGAAGTCAGTTCTGGGCATAATGCGGGTGCTACAAAGGCACTTTTGGCTGATATCAAAGATTGACACAATACTAATTTATTGGATTTTAATCATACTTTGACTTAGGAATGGAAGCCATTCCTGTCATGCTATCTAAAACCCAAAAGACTTGGAGAAATAAAACTGAGTGAACCCTTTTAACACATCTACACTGTACAACATCTTTTATGCAGAGTGGGGTTTTTCCATAATATTTTAAAAAGCTCAGTTTCCCCTTAAAATCTTTTATTTTTTTTTCAAAATAACATTTTAACAGTTATAATGTAACTAGGGTGACTAATAGCCAGTGCCACAGCCCAATTCATATCATTATCAGTGCTGTCTATATCTATATTAATATTTTCTGCAATGTCTTCAGATAGAATTGATTTATATTTTGCATGACTGCCATTAATAACTTCCTAAAAGATCACATCAATCCTTTATTCATTATAACCTCTACCTATAAAAATATATTTCCAGGAGGTCAGAAAGAACCCCACCACTGGCAGTAAGCGCTGAATTCAAAAGGGACTGTTTCACAATATGGGAAAATATGATTCAGGAACATGTTAGCCACAATAAGGAAATAACTCATTATTGGCTAACCTCCCTGTCTGTAAATTGCCTGTAACTATGGCGAGTGCAAATCAGTACTTTCTTATAACAGTTAACAGAGGTGGCCTATACATAGTAGTGGCACAGGTTCCTCCCTCGTTCACTGTCCCACAGTCATGCACACATTCAAACACACAGACGCACACACACACACACACACACACACACACACACACACACACACACACACACACACACACACACACACACAAAAACACGTATATCAATGTACTTCTTACCTGTCCTCAAATTAATTAAATGTTCCCAGTTCCGCTTCTTCTTTTTGGCCCTGTCCACGCAAATTTCAAGTCCCTACAGTTAGTCAGTAGTGCAAGACATTACTATTTCACTTTTATTATTGTTCATAAAGCGTACTGTGATGCTAGGCCTGTTTGTCTATTAACGTTTTAAGGAGTCTAAGTAATATTTTAAAACTTTCCATGATTTTACAGAACACTCCTGATGTTGTCTCTTATATGTACACTGTCCATTATACTTCACAGACCGCTGCTGTAAATGAATGATGCCAGACATTAGATTTTCATATTTCTTACAGTATAAAAATTACAAAATCACAAAACCTCCTTAGTTAGCATAGCGGGTTAAGGCTCTGACTTGTCAAGCTGCTTCCTGTATCAAGGATACCAGGTTTGAAACTTTCCCTGGAAGATTTTTTTTTTGAGGACATAAAGTAATATTTTAAGAGTCTCTGTGATGTTTAGTGGTAGGAATAACACCCTGCAAAAGAGCTGCGTGTATTAAGGAAGGAGGGTTTCAAACTCTCTCCCTTCCTTTTACTTTAACATATTTGTTTTCAAGATTTCATTTAATATGAAAGAGAATGTTTGGCATCTAGTGTTCCCCCTACCCCATGTGTTTTGTACTGCTAAATTTTGTTCCATTTTCTTTTTAAGTGGTTTTAGGACATGATGTGAAGAATATCCTGTTGTCTAGTGGTCTAGAGGTACCCACCTCCCAGTATTACAAGATTTGCTCATTAGTCTACAGAATTGTGGAGATGTGACATTCCCCTCCCATGCACACAAATTCACACACACACACACACACACACACACACACACACACACACACACACACACACACACACACACACACACACACAAACACACACACATGCCTGAGACCACTCATCCCTCTGCGTGTACTCACACATACAGCCACATCCCTAAACGCATGCACACATACACTACCACTTCTTGTCCACTAAACTCCCCATCATTTTCCTCTGAAGTGATCTTACTCATTGGAAGCAATGGGTATACACAAGCTTTCAGCCATGTTCATTCACATGGCCAGATGAGGTAACTTACACAGCCGAGTGATTTTTCTGAATTGTTGGCTGCATAAATGCCTTACTGCAAGCATTTCCAGGAGAAAAAAACATGGTTAATTATCATAGATTGCTCCCCAGCATGCCTCATTAGCATTTCTAGTAAGCTGCAAAGGCAGCCCACCACACTGCTACACCACTTGTGGTACAGCACTGTGGTAGGTCTGTCTCTGAACCGGAAGTGGTTACCAAGTGGTATACACCATACACCATACTTCATAGTAATCTTTCTGAAATGGACCTAATTAACTTTCACAGCTCTTCCAGAAAATTTGGAGTATGCAAGTAGGATTCTAAATCTCTTTCTTTGATGTTTAAGTGTAATCGATCTAAAAAAAAAAACAAACTTCTTAAAAATGGCCACAGCCCAAACTGATCTGTAGCAGTGAAACTAGTTGATGTGAAGAGAGAGAATAACACAGGGGTGCCTACATGGTGAAGTGAGCCAGAGTGGTGGGAACTCAGCCTGTGGTTAAAACCTCCCACCATTTGGCATAGGCTGATGTAAATCACAAAACATATTGCCTGAATAAAAGAAGGAATTATATAATTTTAGCAAGAGTCATAAAACGTGGGATGTAGTGTAAAAAAAAAGGAAAAAAAGTATAGGGTTGGTAAGGATAGGATACAGTTTACAAAAAAATGTAGTAATTACTTTTGGATAGTAAGAAACGTAATAGAAGACAATGATAACAGAGAAAGCACTTCGAAGCTAATGAATTTTACTTGGTCTAGAAAAGTGCCATGGAAAAGTTTCAAAGTATCTTTTAAAACAGAAGTAGATCTTCATAGGTTCATAGGTTCATACTAGGCTATCTGCCCTAGGGGATTTATAAGCCTAGCCAGAGTTGTGTGGCTTTCACCACCCCTTAGGTTGAAGAATACTATATCCATTAGTTTGCCGTGCCTCTGTCCAGCAGTGATACAGAGATGATCCCCGGGGTAAACCTACGATCTCCCATCCACTGGTCAAGATTCCTCTTGAACAGAGCCAGCGAAGTGCTCTGTCTCACATGGACCGGGATTCTGTTCCACAGCATAGGGAGTCTCTGGGTGATGAATCTGTCCCTCCAGCACGTCCTATTTATATCCGTGTTGAGGTTTAAGTCTCTTGCTCTTGTGGCTCTGGTGGATTTGGATTTTTTGAGGTGGAGCATGTCCATTAATTCTGGGTTGGACATGGCCTTGTATGTCAGGCATAGGTCACCTCTGAGCAGATGGTATGCGACTGAATAGAGCTGGATTTTCTTCAGTCGGGCAGCATATGGCATATTTTTGAGCCCCTTTATCCTTTTGGTGAGGAACTTTTGGAGTCTTTCCAATTGCTGCAGGTGTCGGGTAAGATACATTCCGAATGGGGCATTGTACTCAATCATTGGTCTGATAAGTGAAGAGTACAAGGGAACAATGACCTCCCTTGATCTAGATGTGAATCCCTTCATAATCAGGTGGGCAATGTAGAAGGTCCTCCTAACCACTTTGGCAATGTGAGTGTCAAAAGAAAGGTTACTGTCAACTTGGGTCCCCAGGTCCCTGATAACCTCTTCTGTGCTTAATGGATTGCCACCTATGTGGTAACTTGGGGTTACCTTGTTTTACCAAAAGGTATGACTATACATTTTTGGCTAGCAAGGCCATGGCTCTGGCACCAGTTATCCGTATCTATGAGACCTCAAGGATATCTGTGTCTGATGGATTTTCAACTATGGCCCAGTTTGCAGTCATCTGCAAACTTTGTCAGCCACAATCCTCCTATGTTTGCCTGCACTTCTGAAAAGTAGATGCCGAACAAGAGGGGGCCCAGGACTGAGCCCTGTGGGACACCGGAGTCTGACAGGGCACCAGCAACTCTAACTCTGTGGGTTCTGTCCTTGAGCCAGTTTGCAACCCATCTTGTGACATATGGGTTTACATTTAAGCTGGTGAGCTTTTCTATGATACCCGAGTGGGGTATTGTGTAGAAAGCTTTTGCAAGGTCAAGGTAGGCTGAGTGAACTGCCTTACCCTCATCAATGGCCTTGGTGACTGTTTTAAAAAAGTCGACCAAGTTCAAGAGGCATGATCTGCCCTTGACAAAGCCGAATTGGGTAGGATCCAATGTCTGTAGGTCCCCTATGTCTTTATTTATGAGTTCCATTATGATCCTCTCCATAGCTTTGCAGACCAGGCTTGTTAAGCTTATGGGGCGGTAATTACCAGGGTCCGAAGCACCGCCTTTGTGGAGTGGGACCACAGCGCCACTCTTTGGGTACGTATCCTGTGGTAAGGCTAAGATTAAACAGCAGCCTTATGTGTGGGTTTAGTTCCTCATTGAGTTCATGTAGCACACAGCCGGGGACACCATCCGGTCCCATTGATGCTGTGTTTTTAGCTTTAGAGAGAGCAGCTCTCACCTGGGCATTTGAGATGATTGGGAGGCTACACTCTGCTGGGATAGATATTTCTCCTTTTGGGGAGGGAGGGGAGAAATTTTCACTGAACCTGTCTGCCAGTATGTTTGCAATGTCTGTGGGTTCAGTGATTTTTGTATCATTTTGCACTAATTCTGAGCATATCTGGGAGTTTCCACCCAGATTTCTAACATAGCTAAAGAAGGCCTTATGATTGTCTTTTGAGTCCTTGGCGATTTTTCTCTCAAAGTTGGCCTTGGATGATTTTATGAGTGATCGTAGTTTTTTACTAGTATTGATCAGAGATGTCTTCCCTTTTAGGGATTTTGCTCTATCTTGTAGTAGCTTTCTCCTCTTGTTGTAAAGTTTGTTTATGGCTGGGGTCCACCAGATCGGGCACTTGCCTTTGGTGGAAAGGGTCTTGATTTTATTTAGGATTGCTTGATCCATGCAATCCTGGAGGTGCTCGTAGAAAGCATTTGTGAGGGATTCAGCAGCATGGGTTGTGGTTTCCAATGGCTCAGGGGCCTTGAAGGATACCACATCAGTCTTAAGAAGTGTGAAGTTGGCTTTTGAGAAGTTCTTCACTGTGGTCTTTTTTGTTGGGGGTGGGGATGTGGATCTCCAGTGAGATTAGTTTATGGTCTGATCTCACCAATGAGGGATATACTTCCGGTGTGGAGCATTTTGTCCCCATGTTTATGATGATCAGGTCTAGTATATTTTCACCTCTTGTGGGAATGGTGACAAGTTGTTCCATAGCATTTGAGTTTATGAACTCCAGAAACCTTTGGGCTAGGGTATTGGGGCTTGAGTAATGTTCCAAGTCTATGTTTGGGTAGTTGAAGTCACCCAATATGATGGTGTTTGGAGAGACATTTATACTCTCCAGTGTCTTCAGGAAGGCTGTGTGGGGTTCCTGAGTTTGAGAGGGTGGCCTGTAACATGCTACAAACTGTAGAGCAGTTTTGCCTATGGTTAATTGCACCTGAATGGTCTCTGATGCTTCGTGAGTTGCCACCAGCCTGGAGGTGTGGGTATCCTTGATGAATATGGATACACCCTCCTTTTGTGGTCTGGGTTTTGGGGAACGCATGATATGAGGTAAAACCTGATAGTGCGGGTGCTCTCAGGAGCCTTGAACCAGGTTTCAGTCACAGCACAGACATCGATGTTCTCCATACTGAGGAGGGCTTCGAGCATCTTGAGATTTAGACTTCTGGCATTGAGCAGCATTACCCTTAGTTTTTTCCATTATTGTTTTCTAGGGTGGGTTTAGAATTTGAGCCTTGTCTAAAAAGGCACTATGGGGTGGCAAGAGCCTTTGCCAATATCCGAAACCCAGGGTGACAGGTGCAAGCCGGCAGCGTGGCTTGTCAAGCATGTCATTCCAGGCAGACAGACATTGGATCCTTAGAATGACACCAGAAATTAAGCCAATTATTAAAACTGATCATTTTGTCTCTGTATTGTGGCATCATTCTTGGTGAAGGTAGGATACTGCTCAGGGTCAGGGTCATACCAGCCTGGGCTACATAATCTGAGAGCTCCTTTATGTCTCTTTTCATGTAGTCCAGGGAGGTCTCAGGTCATTCACACCGGCATGGACAATGACTGAGTCATACTTGTACTTGCTGTGGAGTGACCTGAGTGCTTGTGTTATGTGGCGGATTCTAGCGCCCGACAGGCAGCTTACTGTGACCCTCTCCTTGTTCAGTCTGGTGAGTGGGACGTCAGTGTATCTGACTATGGAGTCACCTATGACAAGTGTGTCTGGCATTGTGTTTGGCCTTAAGGGCTGTGACTGATTTGCACACTGACTTTGTGATCTATGTGTTGCTTGTGTTATGTCATGAGGTGGCAGTTGTTTGGGTGTCTGCTTTGGAGGCCTCTGCTGTTTTGGTAGATTTTGATCAGTGCCTCCGAGTATGTCTTTGTGTGTTTATGTGTTTGATTTGTAGTTGTGATAGTTCTATGTGAGACTGGGTTTATGGTGTGTGTGGTTACCTTCTCCTCCTGTCTGGTTTTGCCAGTCCTGAGTTGGGAGAGCTCAGCCTCCAGTTTGGCTATATAGTTGCATCTCTCGCATGTATTTGTGTTTTGTGGGAGGAGGAGAGGGTTGTCTGTGTACATGAGGCAATTGTAACATTGCCTCAATATTCTAGATTCACCAGCTGAGCAGGAGAGGATGCTAGCAACTGACCCTTTGACATGCTAGAAGAAATGAAAAGTTTGCTGTGTAACTGAGTCAGAAAGGACCTATAGGGAAGTGGGTACTCAAGGGGGTTTTAAGCTAGTGAAGTACTTTGTATAATATAGAAGTGCTTTACCTGACTAAAAATGCTTTAGGAACAAGTTCTGAGCTTTACAGATAGAGAATAGACTGTTTAGATTACAAGTAGAGCAATTCTAAGGGAAAAAATGAAGAGCAGACTTTACAGAGCCAGAAATAGTTTAACCTTGTTTAACTGGTGCTCTAGTGGCAACTCCACGCTAAATGCAGAAAAGGCAATAAGTCAGTAGTACAGGCTAGCACACTTTAGTGGGCAGCCAAACAATTAAATTAAACAGCAAACAAACACTTTTCGACTTGAATTAGAATAATTTCGACTAAAATGTACTTTTAAGTGCAGATAATAAAAATGCAGTAAATAACTATGAAAACAGTTAAAGCTTGCTCTAGGTAAGCAGTAGAAGGTAAAACAAATATAAAAAACAGCAGGATACTTAATCAGGAAAGCAGTTGCTTTTTTTCAGTTCTCTGTAGCCAGGAAGACTTAACAGGACC
This sequence comes from Protopterus annectens, assembly GCF_019279795.1. Classification (NCBI taxonomy): domain Eukaryota; kingdom Metazoa; phylum Chordata; order Ceratodontiformes; family Protopteridae; genus Protopterus; species Protopterus annectens. The sequence continues at coordinate 1,600,042,563 of NC_056744.1, read as the reverse complement.
ACGTGGAGCTGTGTCTGAGCAATATGGCTTCAAAAAAATGCCAGAGGCAGATTTTAACCAGGGAACTTCAAAAGAGCTAGAAATGGTCCAAAATGACCACTTCCCTCAAGGACAAGTAGGCTATTCAAGGCTCCCCACTCCCACTGGTGAGCTAAGAAACTTCCTTCTATCCAAGTAAGGCAATGGACAACACAGGAACTACAACACAGCCCAGGATACAGCAAGGCCTGTAAACTGGTCTAACTAGTTTAGAGAGGCAGGAAAACAAGGAATAATTTTTGTTTTTGTTTTTAAATAGAAACACACAGAAATGCAGAAAAGGCAATAAGTCAGTAGTACAGGCTAGCACACTTTAGTGGGCAGCCAAACAATTAAATTAAACAGCAAACAAACACTTTTCAACTTGAATTAGACTAATTTCGACTAAAATGTACTTTTAAGTGCAGATAATAAAAATGCAGTAAATAACTATGAAAACAGTTAAAGCTTGCTCTAGGTAAGCAGTAGAAGGTAAAACAAATATAAAAACAGCAGGATACTTAATCAGGAAAGCAGTCGCTTTTTTTCAGTTCTCTGTAGCCAGGAAGACTCAAAAGGACCACGTGGAGCTGTGTCTGAGCAATATGGCTTCAAAAAAATGCCAGAGGCAGATTTTAACCAGGGAACTTCAAAAGAGCTAGAAATGGTCCAAAATGACCAATTACTACAGCTTCTTGTGCTGAGGTCACTTCCCTCAAGGACAAGTAGGCTATTCAAGGCTCCCCACTCCCACTGGTGAGCTAAGAAACTTCCTTCTATCCAAGTAAGGCAATGGACAACACAGGAACTACAACACAGCCCAGGATACAGCAAGGCCTGTAAACTGGTCTAACTAGTTTAGGAAAGGCAGGAAAACAAGGAATATATTTTTGTTTTTTTTGTTTTTAAATAGAAACACACAGAAATGCAGAAAAGGCAATAAGTCAGTAGTACAGGCTAGCACACTTTAGTGGGCAGCCAAACAATTAAATTAAACAGCAAACAAACACTTTTCGACTTGAATTAGACTAATTTCGACTAAAATGTACTTTTAAGTGCAGATAATAAAAAATGCAGTAAATAATTATGAAAACAGTTAAAGCTTGCTCTAGGTAAGCAGTAGAAGGTAAAACAAATATAAAAAACAGCAAGATACTTAATCAGGAAAGCAGTCACATTTTTTCAGTTCTCTGTAGCCAGGAAGACTCAACAGGACCACGTGGAGCTGTGTCTGAGCAATATGGCTGTGTCTGAGCAATATGGCTTCAAAAAAATGCCAGAGGCAGATTTTAACCAGGGAACTTCAAAAGAGCTAGAAATGGTCCAAAATGACCAATTACTACAGCTTCTTGTGCTGAGGTCACTTCCCTCAAGGACAGGTAGGCTATTCAAGGCTCCCCACTCCCACTGGTGAGCTAAGAAACTTCCTTCTATCCAAGTAAGGCAATGGACAACACAGGAACTACAACACAGCCCAGGATACAGCAAGGCCTGTAAACTGGTCTAACTAGTTTAGGAGAGGCAGGTAAACAAGGATCTGGCACGCATGAAATTATTGAGAGTACTGCTTTGCTTTCAGGGATATTTTGTTTATCACAGAGTTTAGAAAAAAAGCTAATACTTTTTGATGTTGTATGGATGAAGACTGAATGCTGTAAAAAGAGACATATTATTTATAATGAATAGAATCACATGGGATCGGGTTTAATAAACCCGTGTGTGCATCTGGCTTATTTTTTAGGGTAAGTGGTTTGGGCCACAGACACTTTTCAGACATAACTTGGGTCACAATGGTAAGTTAAATACAACATATAAATAGTAAGAAAAAACAAACCTTAAGGTCCCAACTGCCACTCAATGATACAGAAAAGGAATGAATGCAGCCAAATATCGAAACAGCTATTGCAGAATGCTCACAGTCTCAAACCAAGCCAAGTTATAAAGCCACACATCTTATTTCCAGATAAAATCCCTTTATTGCAAGTAAATTACAATAGGTAAGCACTTTCACAAACTTCTATTTGCTTCATCAGACCATAAACAAGCAAGCTCAGCCCCCCTTTTTATACTCATGCAAATAGTTAAACTTCAAATCAACAAATCACAGTCAATACTATATTCAAAGCAATTCCCACTATTAAGTTAAAGCACTCACAGTAAAATATACATAAGATGCTATTATATCAATATTGTTTAAAATTATACTTGTTTAAAATGTACTACTGGAGCTTTTCTCCTCGGGTCTCCACTGAAAATGGGCCACCTGGTTAACAAATGTGAATAAAATAAAAAAATAATAAAATAAGCATAAAATAACATAGAATCAAATAAAATAAAATAGAGCTAACATCATAGAGTTCAGTGATGTCAGTTTATTTCATGTGTTAATTTCAGCAGTCTCCTATTTTTCAACTTGGAAATGATAGAAAGATGGTCATTCAAACCTTGCCCTATATGTGCCCCAGTCTTATTATCCAGTCAAGATCTCTCTCCTCTGTTCTTGAACTGATGTCACCCATCCTGACATCCTCTTTAACTATTTGTAGTGCATTAAACTGAAAGTGATGTCCGGCTCCACAAGACAGAATATGTTTAGCAACAGCACTATAAGTTTGTTCTCTTTTTAAACAATACATATGGTCCCTAATGCGCTCTCTTAGCCTTCTATTGGTTTTACCTGCATAGAATGCTCTACAGAGAGCACACCGGGCTAGATACACTAAATTCATGCTGTTACAATCAGCCTCTATATTAAAGAGAAACTTCCTTCCTGTATCAGGATGTACAAATTCTGCAACTTCAAAAATGTATTGGCAAAAATTCCATTTCATACATTTCCTAGATCCTCCGACTGGCCTTTGTACCTTCATATCTATACTACTTCTAGGGTAGCATAACCTCCTTTTAAGAGATCTACTATTGTTATAAACTAAAAAGGGGTTTTCACCTTCTAAACCTGCTATCTCTCTATCGACCTGTAAGACTTGCCAGTTATTCTCTAGTATCCCCCTTAATGCTCGATTGTCACTCGTATGAGTGAGTGCTACTGCTACGTTAGTATGTCTCATTTGTTGTTTAGTATTACAACACCCCGTTTGAATAGTATGACTTTGCCCTGTCCTTTCTAATTTGTCTAGCGTAATTACATGCCGCCACAACATCCTTGCTACCATAGCCTCTGCCTTCAAAATCTCTTTTTACTTGTTTCAATTCATTTTCAAAATCTGTGTCTCTATCTGTAAGTCTAGAGCATCTCATGGCTTGCCCTCTCAGTACGTTGTGAAACACATGCTGGGGGTACATACTTGTTCTATGTAAATACATTGTCCTTTGGCAATTTTTATGAAAACGATTAGTATGTAGAAAATTCTGATTATCTACAGTAAGTCTAATGTCCATAAAATCTATTACTTCTATGGAATATTGACTTGTAAATTTCAGAAACCTACTGCTAGTATTTAAATGTTCAATTGACAATAGTAGAGTGACCTCTTCACCCTCCCATAAAATGAAGAGGTCGTCCACAAAACATCTGTACAGACGTAAAGATATATTTGCCAAAGTATGGCCAAAAACAGTACTTGCTTCCCACTCAGCCATACCGATGTTGGCATAGCTATTGGCACAAGGTGTGCCCATAGCTAAGCCAGACACCTGTAAAAAATACTCATTGTCAAAGACAAAGGCATTGCTCTCTAGCACTAATTCTAAGAGATAACATATGAGATCAACATGTCTCTTATCATATATCATGTGTCGCATCAGAAAATCTTTCACCATGGTAATCCCTTCACCATTAGGGATCATAGTAAATAATGACTTCACATCAAGTGTTGCCATTATACTCCTGTAATGTATACATGCCCCCTTAGTACAATCAAACAGGTCCTGTAAAAACTGTTTACTGTCATTCAATATATGCTCACATTTCATTAGTGTAGGTTTTAGTTGTTTTTCAATATATATGGACAATGGCTCCATCAACCAGCCATTGCCTGACACTATCGATCTAAACGATGGCCTTAATGGAACTTTATGTATTTTAGGTAAACCCTGAAATGTGGGTACCAAAAGAAATTCAACCATAAAATATCTAAACATATCTCTTGTGATAAACAGTTCATTCACGCTTGCTACTAATGCATTAATAACTTTTTCATGAATAACAGTGATAGCCTATTTATCTATACATTTATAAACTTCAGGGTGAGACAGTATTTCTTTCAAAGAAGAAAAGTAAAAATCCCCATCCATCACTACAATTAGTCCATCCTTATCAGCTGGGCGAATAACCACTGTTCCATCAGTTTCCAAGTTTTTTAGTGCTTGCTTCTCATCATTTGATAAATTATCAAACCTATTACTCAAATTCTTATTATTGCTAAAAAATTCATACACATGCTGCTCACATATTTTATAAAAAACTTCTAACACTGGATGATACTGAGGATTAAAAGTGCTTGGCTTGGCAAATTTAAACTCATTACTACACTGTGTCGTATCTTTAAATAATAATTTCAATTGCACAATACACATAGGTAGGTAGGTAGGTTCATAGGTTTATAGGTAGGCACTGGGCTATTGGCCCTAGGGCCTATACAAGCCTAGCCAAAAATGTACCCTGGCTTTCGCCACCCAAGAAAATTATTTTCCTGTGCCCCTGTCAAGCAGAACCACAAAAGTGATCCCCGGGGTGAATTTCCTATTACCCATCCAATCATCAAGATTTTTCTTGAAGAGTGCTAATGAGGAGCTCTGTTTGACATAGATAGGTAGTCTGTGCCAGAGGATGGGAAGTCTTAGGGACAGGAATCTATCCCTCCAGATAGGTTCATAGGTAGGAAGAAATGGCCTCTGAAAATCTTGAACCAAGACCCTGCACTCCCTCCAGATAGGTTCATAGGTAGGAAGAAATGGCCTCTGCAAAGTTTGAACCCAAGACCCTGCACACCACAGCCAATGCGATTTACCACAAACATTCTAAGATCCACCAACACATCAGTTAAAACTGCAGAGTGAGCAGGGACAAATGACAAACTTCTGCTCAGTAAAGAACATTCAGTCTCAGATAAATACCTGGTGGATATATTTCATATCAAGTCCCGTCCACAGTTTTCCACATTCTCTCTAGTGTATTCACTCCATGGCTGACCATTCCTCTTCTGCACCCCCCCCCCCACGAGTCTCTCCATTGTCTAATGACTGTTTCACTTCCTTAAGGGGAAAGGAAGAGGAAAAAAACGGCTCCTTGATGAACACTGAAACAGATCACATTAGGGACCATATGTATTGTTTAAAAAGAGAACAAACTTATAGTGCTGTTGCTAAATATATTCTATCTTGTGGCGCTGAACATCACTTTCAGTTTGTATTGGATACCTCATTTTCCTTCAGTATCATGAACCATCCCTTCAATAAGTTTCTTCAGGAATCCCCTCTCAGTAAACATGTTCTTAAGTTTAGATCAGTCTCTGTACGAGAACCGTTCTTGAGAACAATGTTTTTGTATTTGATGGTGTATACTACATGCAAAGAGATGGAGTAGCTATGGTTACATCCAGTACCAATAGCTATGCCACTATAGTCATGGCAACCTGGGAGGAGGAATATATATTATCCTCACCCAGCTTTCAGCAACATGTTCCTTTTTATCATTGGTCTGTGGATTATCTGTTTTTTGTTTGGACAGGTTTGGTTAATGAGTTGACCGAGTTTCACCAGAGTTTGAATTTGTCTACGCCTTTTTTTGAAATTCTATTTGGTACATTCTGATAAACAGACTGAATTTCTGGATGTTTTGTCAAGTAGACAGATGGATGTTTTTTTTAAGTAGAGGTATTGTTAGGAAATCGTGTTACAGGAACTCCCTATTGCATCGATATAGCATGCATCTCCCTCATGTATTTAAGAACATAGTTAAAGGACAAGGCATGAGGGCATCAAGGCTGAATGCATCAGATATAGGTTTTAAATCTGAGTTATCCAACTTGAAATGTAAACTATCTGCTAGAGGCTATAAGGAAGGAGAAGTGGAGAATATTCTATAAATCATCCCATCCTTGAGAACTGATTTAGCCAAACCTTATTATTCAGAGCATGCTGTCAGTCTTGGTGAAAAGTGTACCAGATCTGATACTTGTACCAGCACTTAAGTTCCACTGTCTTCTACCACAGACACTAGACCACTGTCTTTTACTACAGACACTAGAATGATAAGAGGAATTATGAAGAAACATTGGAGTATATTAACTACTGGCTCTAGTATAAGAAAGACAGTGATTGATGCCCACGTTTTATATATAAAAATAAGAAAATTTTAAAAAGGCTGTTATGTTATCCAGACAGTTATAGTATCGATACATGTGTGGAAGGGAGTGCAACTTTACCCTGTGGTAAATGTAACTACTGTGGTTATTTAGATAGCAGTGGAAGCTTTGAACATCCAGATAATGGACAAATGTTTCATTTTAAGATAGGAGCTACATGCTTAACTACACATGTGGTCTACCTTGCCTACTGTCTGATTTGCCGTGCATTTTATGTTGGCAAAACAGACAGAGCCTTAAAAGACAGGATTAGGGAACATCTGTACAGTATACTCTGTGTTTTTGCAAACAATGCTCTTTCCAAACACGTTGTGAATACTAATCCACGACATACATTTCAGTTCATGGTCATTGATAGAATACAACCTAACATGCGATGTGAGGAAGCTTACTGAAACTAGGGAGGTCAAATGGATGATTTAGGTTAAGAGCAGATCAGGGGAGTGAACTCAATGAAAAGGTGCCACTCAGACCCATTTTGAAAGGACGGAGGCTCTGGACTTAAACTTAAGGTTATCACTATCATTGTTTTTATTTTATATATATATATATATATATATATATATATATATATATATATATATATATATATATATATATATATATATATATATATATATATATATATATATATAACTGATGGATCATCATCATCATCATCTTCTTTCGGCTGTTCCCATTAGGGGTCGCCACAGCAGATCACCTGTTTCCATTTCTTCCTGTCCTCTGCATCTTGCTCTGTCACACCAACCACCTGCATTGTCCTCTCTCACCACATCCATAAACCTTATCTTAGGCCTTCCTCTTTTCCTGTTACCTGGTAGCTTCATCCTTAGCATCTTTTTCCCAATATACTCAGCATCCCTCCTCAGCACATGTCCAAACCAATGTAATTGTGCCTCTCTGGCTTTGTCTCCAAACCTTCCAACCTGGGCTGATCCTCTAATATACTTATTCCTAATCCTGTCCACCCTCGTCACACCCAGTGCAAATCTTAATATCTTTAATTCTGCCACATCCAGCTCAAACTCCTGCCTTTTTGTCAATGCCACTGTCTCCAACCCATATAACATAGCTGGTCTCACTGCCCTCTTGTAGACCTTCCCTTTCACACAGGTACTCGTCTGTCACAAATCACTCCTGACACTCTTCTCCACCCACTCCATCCTGCCTGTACTCACTTCTTCACCTCTCTTCCACACTCACCGTTACTCTGAACTATTGACCCCAAGTATTTAAACTCATCCACCTTCGCCACCTCTACTCCTTGCATCCTCACCATTCCTCTATCCTCCCTCTCATTCACACACATATATTCTGTCTTAGTCCTGCTGACCTTCATTCCTCTTCTCTCAAGAGCATATCTCCATCTCTCCAGGGTCTCCTTCACCTGTTCCCTACTCTCACTACAGATCACAATGCCATCTGCAAACATCATAGTCCACGGGGACTCCTCTCTGATCTCGTCTGTCAACCTCTCCATCACCATTGCAAATAAGAAAGGGCTCAGAGCTGATCTTTGATGTAACCCCACCTCCATCTTAAACGCATCTGTCACTCCCACAGCAGACCTCACCACTGTCACACTACCCTCGTACATATCCTGTACCACTCTTACATACTTCTCTGACACTCCTGACTTCCTCATACAATACCACAACTCCTCTCTAGGCACCTTGTCATATGCTTTCTCTAAGTCTACAAAAACACAATGCAACTCCTTCTGACATTCTCTGTACTTCTCCATCAACATTCTCAGAGCCAACATCGCATCTGTAGTGCTCCTTCCCGGCATGAAACCATACTGCTGATCACTAATCATCACGTCCCTTTTTAACCTTGCTTCCATTACTCTTTCCCATAACTTCATGCTGTGACTGATCACTTTAATCCCTCTGTAGTTACTACAGCTTTGCACATCACCCTTATTCTTAAAAATCGGTACCAAAACACTTTTTCTCCATTCCTCAGGCATCCTCTCACTATCCAAGATTTCATTAAACAATCTGGTTAAAAACTCCACTGCAATTTCCTTAAACACCTCCATGCTTCCGCAGGTATGTCATCTGGGCCAACTCCCTTTCCATTCTTCATTCTCTTCATAGCTATCCTTACTTCCTCCTTGCTAATCCATTGTACTTCATGATTCACCATCCCTACATCATCCAGCCTTCTCTCCCTGTCATTCTCTTCATTCATCAACCCCTCAAAGTACTCTTTCCATCTCCTCAACACACTCTCCTCACTTGTGAGTATGTTTCCCTCATTATCCTTTAACACCTTTACCTGCTGCACATCTTTCCTAGCTCGGTCCCTCTGTCTAGCCAATCGGTACAGGTCCTTTTCTCCCTCCTTAGTGTCCAAAGTTTCATACAACTCTTCATATGCCTTATCCTTAGCCTTTGCCACCTCTCTGTTTGCCATGCACCTCATCTCCTTATACTCCTGTCTACTTTCTTCATCTCTCTGACAATCCCACTTCTTCTTTGCCAACCTCTTTCTCTGTATTCTCTCCTGTACTTCCTCATTCCACCACCATGTCTCCTTGTCATCCTTCCTCTGTCCAGATGTGATACCAAGCACCTTTCTAGCCATCTCCCTTACTAGCTCTGCTGTAGTTACCCAGCTATTTGGTAACTCTTCACTGCCACCCAGTGCCTGTCTTAACTTATCCCTGAACTCCACCTCACAATTACCCTTTTTCAATTTCCACCATTTGATCATTGGTGCTGCCCTCACACTCCTCCTCCTCTTCTTGATCACCAACGTCATCCTACAAACCACCATCCTATGCTGCCTAACTACACTTTCTCCGGTCACTACTTTACGTCTCCAATCTCCTTCAAACTGGCCCTCCTACATAAGATATAATCCACCTGTGTGCATCTTCCTCCACTCTTGTATGTCACCCTATGCTCCTCCCTCTTGTTAAAATACATATTCACCACAGCCATGTCCATCCTTTTTGCAAAATCCACTACCATCTGACCTTCTGCATTCCTTTGTTTAACACCATACCTACCCATCACTTCCTCATCCCCTCTGTTCCCTTCATCAACATGCCCATTGAAATCTGCTCCAATCACCACTCTCTCACCCTTGGGTACAGTCATCACCACTTCATCCAATTCACTCCAAATTTTTCTTTCTCATCCATTGCACACCCAACTTGTGGAGCGTATGCACTAACAACATTCATCATTACACCATCAATTTCCAGCTTCATAAACATCACTCTATCTGACACTCTTTTCACCTCCAAAACACTCTTAGCATACTGTTCCTTCAGAATAACTCCTACACCATTTCTCCTCCCATCCACACCATGATAAAACAATGTGAACACACCTCTGATACACCTAGCTTTACTCCCCTTCCATCTGGTCTCTTGCACACACAATATACTAACCTTCCTTCTGTCCATCATATCAGCTAGCGCTCTACCTATACCAGTCATACTGCCAGCATTCAAAGTTCTGACCCTCGCTACCACAGTCCTAACCTTTCTCCTCTCTTCCTGCCTTCAGCCATGTCTTCCACCTCTTTTCCTCGTCGGCCAACAGTTGCCCAATTTCCACCAGCACCCTGTTGGCTAACAGTACTGGTGGCAGTTGTTGTTAACCCGGGCCTCGGCCGATCCGGTATGAAAATACTTATTGGTGTCTGCATGAAGTGATTTGGTGAAGTTTTACACCGGATGCCCTTCCTGACGCAACCCTCCCCATTTATCTGGGCTTGGGACTGGCACAAAGAAATGCACTGGCTTGTGATGGATATACCATGGATATATTTTCATGAATATATAGATGTTATTTATTTGCTATATTTTTATGGACTATAATTTAGTATGTGTTGCTTTTTGCATGTGTTGGTTTAAGGAGATGATTGGTGCTACATAGGGATTTGTCAATTGTTAATTGATATATATATATATATATATATATATATATATATATATATAGATATATATATATATATATATATATAAATGCAATCCACATTTGTTTTATGGTCTGATGAAGCAGTTGTGAAAGCACTTACCATTTAATAAATGATTTTTTATAAACTACTGGGCAGTGTTTTACTCCATTGGTTTGTTTGCTTTATGTCCTTAAGTTTATTAATTTATTTGGTCAAGATCATATGAGCTAGTCTGATACATTGTCCTTTTATCAAACATCTTTTGTAAATAAATGGATGAAATCTATTGTAATGTAAGTATACATTACTGAAAGCAGGTTTTCTGTAAATGTTTAGTTTAAACCCTTAAGCTGAAGTAAAACTATAAATATCCAGACAACTAATATATTTATTAAATTGGTAAGTGAAACTAAGAAATTTTGTAGTCTTGTTTAAAAAAAAAAAAAACAATAAAATCTTTCATTACTTCTTCAGGACCATTCCATAAAATAAAAATATCATCAAGGAAATGTGGGCAAATGTATCATGATTAAGTTTTGTATATGACAAAACAAAAGCGCTTAATAATTATTTTATTAAACAGTGATTTCTACATTCCGGTGGCTCTCCATCTGTATCAAATGGACCACACACGTATTTCTTAGTTTCTTAGTTCATAGTGTTTGAACACACAGTGTTGTTTAGTTATTTGTTTATGGTGCTCAGGAGTGCAGCCTTGTAGCATGGAGTCTTCCATCAGTATTCAGCTTGTGATAAGCGCCCCTTGTGAAGTATCATTGGACAATTCAGTAGCAGTAAGTGAGGTGAAAGGTGAGCTTACTAAGCTTATTGAATTGTTTTCTGAACAGCTGTACTGTTTCAGCAGCACCAGTCATGAAAGAAATGTTCATGGCCCTACTGGGACACTTATTGTTTCCAATGAACATAACAGTGTTCCTTTCAGCAGACATCAGCAAAGTATGTACACATCTCCAGCAATTTCCAGACTACAGGTGCTGGGGAATCCTAGCTGGAAGGATAAGGCACTGAACGGAAACCTCAACAACTATCTGTCCAGAGCTCTTGCTGGTCCAGTAGCAGTGGCAACAACATGGTGTGCAGGAAGTCTTTGGTTTGAGTCCCATGTGAAATTTAATGCCAGACCAAAGGTCTTTCTCTGTATTGGTGCAAGCATTTAGAATTTGAACTTAATCCCCATGCTTAGGGTTGATTAGCTGAAAGGATAAGGCTCTAAAGATAAAACTCTATACCAATCTGTCCAGTGGCCATGTAACTAGCTCTGTATGCTGAGGTCTTGGATTCAAGTTCCAAATGACAGCTAACATCTTTTCACTCCTGTGATTCTAACAGCAGAGGCATAGCTAGGGAAGGGTGATAGGGGCAATTACCCTGTGTTCAAAAGGTTGGGAGGGGACACTCGGCTGGCCATCCTTCATCACAAACTCTCTCTTTTTAGTGCAATACCAGCTTTTAAAAGCCAGTATTGCATTTGTGGTGAAATCCAAGCACTGCAGTGTTCCTGGTGTGGTCTAAAATGTAGCAAAGTGCTTGCTGTATTTGTAGCAAGCAGTTTGCTACAGTTAAATAGGAAAAGTGTTTTTTTTAACTAATAAATAAGCACCATAGCTCTCTGTTTCGGCAGGGTATAAACTGTAAAAACTGTTTGCTGCATTTGTAGCAAGCAGTTTGTCACAGTTAAAAGAAGACTGTAGCACCCCATGCAGACAGGGAATAATCTGTAGCAACTGTTTGCTACATTTGTGGCAAGCAGTGTGCTACAGTTTAAAAGTATTTTTTTTAAATAGACAAAGTTATATGTGCTAAGCAGAAGGATGATCAGGATCAAGGCACAGAAAAGGGGACCAGAATGGCTGGGGCCGAAAGGGGTAAGTGTGCCATGCAGCTGGCCACCTGGTTGGTGAGGCAGTAGAAGGAACAGCATTTTTGTAGTTGTTGTTGTTGTTGCTCTTGAATTGAAGAGCTGGTGGAGGACATGGCTCTAACTGTAATAAGCCAATCTCTAAAATGCAGAAATTGGATTAATACAGTGAAGTACTTTTGAGGCGAGGTGGGGAGCTGGTCTGTGGTACTGGAATAGGGCACTGGTACAGCCAGCTATGCTTTTAACAGTGACAGCTTTCTCTGTGTGTGTGTGTGTGTGTGTGTGTGTGTGTGTGTGTGTGTGTGTGTGTGTGTGTGTGTGTGTGTGTGTGTGTGTGTGTGTGTGTGTGCATACACACACACACACACCATAACACTACCTGTCTACAAATCTTGCTAGCACATACCTCTATCATGATGGATGAACACAAGTTTTTAACCATGTTCATTAAAGCAAGTGGCCATGAGCAGCCATGTTGCTTTACATAGGTGAATGATTCTTTGAATCTTTCAGCTGAATAAGTGCCTTATCACAGGCTTTTCTAGGGAAGAGCACATGGCTCATTAGCATATGCCTCTTCCCCAGAATGCCTCATTAGCATTAAGCATGACTACAGAGAAAAACCACCACACAGCTGCACAGCATCATGCTAAAGTACAGTGATAGGGCTATCTCTGAATAATAAATGTTTACAGAGAGGTATATAATTCATGTATACCTCACTGCACCCTTTCTGAATTGGTCCCTTTGTTTTTGTTTTGTTTTTTTTTTTTTAATATTGACTTTACTAAGTCTACATTCATATCCTCCCAAATTAATGACTGAAGCAACAAATGTACTTAACAGGTTTGAAATGTTTTTTCAACTTTTCTGAAAATTGTGTATGGAATTATGTACCCTTTTTTATACACTTTATTTGGCACAGTTATTTTCCCTAAGTCCATCTCATAAATCTTTGACATGTTCCATCCTGTTGAAAACAAATGTGCATCATTACATTAAAACCTTTGAAAAATAATGACTGATAGGACTCCCAATTTGCTCAGTTTTAAATATTTTATGTCTTTCGCTAGAGTAACAAATATTGATATATCACAATCAGTGTTTACTTCATCATTCCTTATTAATTTGCTACCATTTAAGTTCCTTTTTTTCACATAATTCTTTTCCCCCTTTCTCACATTTTGAGCATTCTTTTTCAGACTTTAGCATACTGTACCAGTAACTCATGTGCATTTCATTTACTTTCAGCCATTTCTATAGCCTGCTGGACTGTCTAAGTTTAACAGATTCACCTTTTGTCATTATTTATTACAGTTAGTTAATCAAGTAAATCCATTCATGGCACTTTTCACTATTTAATTTGCTTTTCCCATTCTTTGCCCAAACTTGTTTTCCATTACTCCCCACAGGTTTACCTTTATTAAATGTCTCATTTCCCCCCATGTCTTGCGTCTTCTGTCTCTTACCACTGATTCCATACCTTGCACAAGACTACTTCATCTTCTCTGCATGACTCTCAACTCTCCCTGATTTTGCAGGATGTCCCTGAGTTTGTCTTATGTTTTTGTTCTGTCCCGCATAAAAGTTTTGATTCTGTTGTAATTCTGTTACTGAGAATTAAAGTCAGCCAATAATGCAAAACAATAGAGTTTCCTGCTTCTTATTGTTCAAAAAATGCATATTGATGAAAATCTTGTTCTACTTTTTAAGCAAATTAGAGTAATATTTAAAATTTGTCCTCCCCCCATAGTTGACTACTATAGATTCCTGTAATTCGTGATCATCTTCAACCTCCATGGCCTCCAGTATTTATTTGGTGTAGGTAGACCAGGATGGGGGCACTGGGTGATGTGATGGGGGCGCCATGGAGCCCTTTTGCCTAGGGCACCAGTTGACTTAAGGCCGCTCCTGCCTCCCACTCATTTTTTCACCACATATTCATACTACTCCCTGTCTCCATCTCTCTGAATCACTATCTGACACCAGCCTTGGTATAGCTTCATTTCTTCCTACTGTGTCCTTTTTATATAAGTACTTTAGTACTGCAATGTCACTTTACATTTTCACCCCATGTGCACATCTGCAGCATTTCATCTAGTGGTAGAACTGGGATTCCAGGTTCTGTGTAATAGTTAGCTAATGGTATTATATTCAAAACATATTTCTGCTGTTCCAAAAAAATGTTTTACGTAGATTTTCTCATAAAAGACTTCAGGAATATTGGTGTTCAAGTGTAAAGCACATCTTTAAACACCGTGTGTATGAAATTGAAATATGTATGTAATTTTATTTAGAGTCATACTTCTTGACTCTCCAGATTTTCACAGAATATTCAGATTTTTTACTCATATCTTTGCTCTATTCTTCATGAAGTTTGTGGGTTTTTTTGGAAAATCACAAAAGACTGAATCCACTAAATAATGACAGACATTTAAGTTTTAGAATTTATATCCTCCAGAAAATGCAAGGTAACACAAAATCCTTTATTCTAGCAACTTTCTAAATTTATAAGAGCAATATTTAAATGCGTCCCTATTTTTGGGTCTTTGTCTTTCTCTCTCCACCACCATTATTTTTAGTTTTGTCCAGATTTGTTGTGATAAGAGGTAGAATGGTATGCTTAGGGATCACTGAATTTTTAAGTATAAAATGTGACAAGAAAACCAGATATTAGCTCTTTAAACAATAAAATAACTGCTTAGAAAAGCATCCAGCATTCCAACTACTAAAAATGCTCAGTTTCTATACCTGTAATGCTTGAATGAGCTCTGTACAGAAGAAATGAAAGCTCACCTCCTTCACTGTCTTCCTTTGGATACCGAATTCTGTTTCACTAGCAGTCTGCTCACTTGGTTCCTCTGTTTGCTTAGCTGTAGCAGTCAATGTTAGCCTTGAAACTGTCTAATATGTTTCAGGCCCCATCAAGTCGCAGTAAATGCTTCCCCTGGCATCTACGTCTGGGACCCCTGCTCGTCTTCATGTCTTGCAGATGGTTACAGGTCACTCACTATTGCTCACAGCAGATATACAGCAGATTGACAGCCTGACGCATCCTCTAGTAGTTCTCCCAAAAGATGAATAAATTACCCCCCCATACTCTGCTAAGCATCCTGCACTCAGTCATTATCACTTCCTCTTAGTACAGAGATCTTCTACCGTGTGCTTTACCTGATAAGTTATTTGCAAGGTCCTCTTCCTCCTTTTCCGTTTTCATCTCAGCTATATCATCATTCTTCAAGTCACGTGCCCCCATAAACTCTCTAGGTGTATTCACAGAAACAACGCCTGCTCCTATGGGCTCACCGTTCTCTTCCTCTGACTCCTCTATCATTCCCACTGATTGTGCTCAGCTCCCAAGGACCCCTATTGCAAGAGTACTGCATTTTGTCCAGATGTCCTAGCCAAGTTTCTCCCTATTCAGTATAAATGTCACCTAAGGTCATGACCAAAAAGAATGCCATTAAACCAGCAGACTTATAAGCTTATGACAGAGGTAAAGAAAGCAAGAAAACTGATGTTGACATTTAGTAACATAATCAACAAGGTAGGGTAGGATCACAGGAGCAATTTGAGATGCATGCTAATTATCCTTAAAGCTATGCTTATCATTCATAGCATGCCAAAAACAGAGAGGGCAGGAGTTTATACTGACCAATTAGATCATCGCCAGAATGGTAGGGGACAAACACACTGAAGACTACCAGTCACAGCGCACACACCGACCACTCAAGAAAAAGAAGACATTGTGTAAAACAGTTGATAATATGGTGATTAAGTAAGGTAGGGAGGAAGACTTCAGTTACCTTCTGGATGCATATAGGGCTGAGTGTCAGACATGGGAGGATAGTGGGTGAACAGTGGGCTCGGAAAACAGACAGGGCTGTTAGCACATTCAAGACTAAAACACCTTTTTTGTATTTCCAGTTCACAGCCATAATTCCTTATGGCATCCAGGCCTTTTTTGGGTCTAGCTTATTTAACAAAGCAATTTACCAGCTAATAATAGGTAGTAATAGAAAATACAAAATGCTTGCCAAACCACAGTACCAAACAGCACTGCTTTATTAATATGATAAGCATTTTCATCCCCTAACACGGGAACTTCATCAGAACAAAATAAACAACACACACCACCCCAATATATATAACATTACCCCTAATACCTCAGTTCAAAAACATCCAGTCAAAACACTTTACCATCATATCCTTAGTTATTTAAAGTGACACCACCATAATCCTAATATGTAAATATTTTAAAATAAAACCTCAATAAAGCACTCCACACTTTAATAAATATAAAAATAAATAAAATTGATATAAAAATCAAAACTATTCTGTATCCCACCTATTTTTTTGAAATACGACATGAAAATAGTAATAAATGATATTCATATTTGCAATCTTAATTTCAAAACACAGTTGATATACACCATATCATTCAAGTCTGGGTAATTACAATCATTTAAAACTAGTTGCCTCCATAATTCCTTTTTCTCAATCAATTCAGACCAAGGACCACCCCTCGGATCCCTAGGAATATTTTTCACAACAAAAAAACAAGACTTTATGAGAGTCACACATTTGTTTATTTCTTAAGTTTTTGAATTTATGAATCGGGGGAATGTTATTTATATATTGTATGTTGTGTGTCATTGAAGAAAACTATCTTTGATATTTGCACTGTAAGTTGCACATCTTAATAGATATTCAGTGGTATCTGTATTGCTAATAATACAATTAGGCATATGTTTTCATATTTCTGTAAATATCTCAATAAACATGCATTCATAGGGGAATTTCTTGTTGTCACATGAAAGTTTATGACTGGTTAACAAGTGTGTTCTAATAATATACGTCTAGGTTATACAGTTTCCAAGATATGAGAATTTGTGACAGTTTAGCACAAAATATAATTTGGGATTTGTGTGTATTATAGTATGCGATTGTATTTGTGGAAAGACTATGAATGCACTGAGTACTATCACAGTAAAAAATACTCCTTACAGATAACATTGCAATTTGTGTAGTTTTAATAGCTTTTACTGTTCACAGAATATTTCTGTTTGTTTATGTTATGCTTTTTAAGTTTATGTTCAGGAAATACTTGGGAATGCAAGTTATGTGTAGCCTGCTAGAAGTGTGGCACTCCACAATAGATAGACGAGCTAGAAAAGGACAGGAGGTGGAAGGCGATCTCTGGGACCAGTAAATGAGGGAGAAGGATAAAAAGTAACAAGAAAACATGGAATGCTGCATGCTGACCAGATCTCTGTCTCCCCCCTCTCAATAGCTATCCCTGATTTCTGCCCTGCTGAAATACTTATAGCAACCTGTAACCTAAATCAACACAAAAAATTGTCATTGCAGCAATCTACATACCCCCAGGTAAAAACATCCCCATACTCGAGCAGTTTCTTTCTTGGATTTCTATATCCATTCCCTATGAAACCATCATCCTTGGGGAGAGCTGATCACCTCACTCACCCACCAGCAAAAAAATTCTTAGAACAGCTCAGCGACGGTTATCGATTAGTTATTAGTATCCAACCCCCAGTGCTATCATAACCTTTCCACCATACCTAGCTCCCTTAGTGGCCACCTCCCTACCTCAGTAGTAAGACATTCTCCCAAACTTAACAAAAGCCACCAACACAAAAAGTCTCGTAACCTTAAAAACTACAACCCTGTCACCCTAACCGAATTAATGTCCACTGTAAACTGTTCATTCCTACACACATTACCCCTTAATGAGGCTGTCCAAAGCTTCAACAATTTATTCCTAGAAACCATTAACACTCTAGCTCCCAGAAGAAAAATTAGGCTAAAATGTAATTATGCACCATGTCTAAACCAGGCAACTCGATCACTTATGAACAAGAGAGACAGTGGCTGGACAGCATGGAAAAAAAATAACAACTCAACTTTCTACCTGAACTTATATAAACAGATTCGCAACTAAACAAAAAAGCAGGTCCTATCAGACAAAAAAATTGTTATCAAAAATCTCTGAGCAACCCACATTCCAACCCGAAAAAATTCTGGCACTCAATAAACAAACTACTATCTCCAGGGAACCCCTCTTCACCAAACCCCTTCCCTAACAAACCTTCTAATGAAACTGCAAGCCTACTTAACAACTTTTTCATCAAAACAATAGAAAAGCTTACTAAACCAAAAACTCTTGATATAAAGACTTCACCTCCCACCTAGGGTTGTCAACTTTCCATGTCAAAAATTCTGGACATGTACGTAAAAGCAAAATGTGTATAATTTTAATACCTCCCATTGCAGCTATTCCATATCCTATTACTTGGCTATTTCTCAATTTCTGTCCAAACCTCTCAGTGTGCATATTATCTTCTGCTTTACTTCTGCAATGATTACAAATATTTGAAATTAATTTAAAACTTTTAAAACACAACCACTGATAATAATTTGCTAAACAAAGCAATACAGTCTCACAATGAAAACAGACTTAGCATTAAAACTTCTCTCACCTCTGCCTTTGAAACTCGCATTCACTGAATCAGTACTGAAACCCATGTTCAAAGAAAATGCATCTGGCCAGTGACAGATTAAGTTTACTTTTGGTCTGTTTTCAAATCATAGACCCCTTACACACATTTTAGGACCATGCAAAAGTTCTTTGATTCACCTTCCTGATTGTATTAAATTATATTGTATTAAATTATAATATACAATAATTAAATTATATGCCTTGTATAATACAGCATCACTTGTTACAGTATGTTTTTAATTTATAATTTTAAACATATTTTCCAGTAAGCAATGCAACAAAACATATGAACCACTAATGACAAAACTGCCCAAATCAGAACACTTCAATCACAAAAGGCCACTAGTAAGTAAAAGTCATCTGAATAATTTTACATTAAAGAAATCTGTAACTAATAAACAGGTTGCTAATAGGAAACAACTTTATATTTCAATGCCTGCTAACCTTGAAGAATAAATTGCCTATTTACATTTAAAAAATGGTAAGGTGGTAATCTGCTCTTCATCTGCGATTTCACACATCTGTCTACCAGCTGCTTAGTCAATCATATACAGTTGAATAAACAGCTTTTGATGAAACACATTCTATGTACTGATCTGTTTCTCTTGCTTGAACACTCTTTAGGTGTCTGTCTAAATAATTCACAGAATTTCTAAATTACCTGGGGCACCATCACATTCAGTCCCATTATCATCATGGGCTTCATGCTACGCCATGATGTTGACATTTCCCTAGTTACTTGGCAAACCTTGTAAACAGAGAAGTAGGCAAAGATAATGCTGCAGCTGCCATGACTTCTCAAAGGCTACAATCCCACATGAATTTTACCCATAGTACCATACTTTGACAGCAAACTCAAACATAATCATGGTTTGTGAAATGTGCAACCATAACATTTCCCAATTAGTGTTGGGCGTATACAGTGTTTATGTAGCTGGTATATAGAACTACTGTAAGGGCTTAAATCTCAAAATAATCAACCTTTCTCTTCTATGAAAAGAATGTCATCATGTCCAAGCAGCTTTGCAGCAGAATATTCGCTGAAAAAGTCTAGCGTGATAAAACATGAACAAAACAAATTCCATGATGTTCTACAGTAACAGAAAAAGCAAGGAACATAGCAGCTGCAGTTCAGTAATCAGTGCTGATAATGGAGAAAAACTTGAAAATGTAATTATACAGAGTAATGTATTTATTTGCATTTACTAAATTTGAAAATCTAACGCCATCTAGCCCCTTTAAAGCACCAAGCAAAGTTTTTATGTTAAACGTTATTTTTTTTACAACATAGACATACACTTTAATAAAATAAGCATCAAATTATAGCACTATACATAAATTGTGTTTATGGCAGTAGTGGAGACAACATCAACAATCATTGCAATTACTTCATAAAGAATTATAACAAATTTTGATTTTCACAATCACACTAGATATACACAAGCAACAGAATATTAAAGAAAATCATAAGATCTCTTGATAAGGAAAGTGATAATCTGACAGAATATGTAAGGAAAGTGAAGTTTGGACTAAAGGTTAGCTATGGGCTTCTATATAAACCTTGGTATGAAATGGCATGAGCTGCGCCGTGAATGTAGTTAATGCTGCTAACAGATTTTATTTCATTCAAATGACAAACAGCCCTGGCATGTATTTATAATTAATTTTGTTGTGTTTCTAGGCCACATGTTGAGCAGCAATTGCCTTTTTGTCATTTACATGTAGTCTTATATACAAGGCAGAAATAAGTAATGCAGTTATGAGTCAGAAAGTCCTTCACTACTCATAAAGTATGAAAAGTAAAACAGGAAGAAGAGCAAGGGGAAAGGCCGAAGCCTTAATCTCTGTGATGCCAGACTATCTGCTTCAGGGCAGTAGCTACAGGAAACTATTGCCAAAAACAATAAGGCTGCTGTGTACAGGCTTACCTAAAACCCATAGGAACAGTCATACATTTGTATTCTGTACTCTTATGTCATGCTTTTGCCTCTTCTACCCTAAAACGTTCAAATCTCATAAAATTGCCCAATAGCCTAAGAAATGTGCATTGATGTTAGTCATACCTCTCCAGTTATATCTTTGAGGTACAGCACTATGAGTTTTGACCTTGTATTTAACTTCATTCCTCCTAGATTAACTGAATTTCTACTTCACTAAATAACTAAATTTTAACTCATGCAAAGATTACTTGTAGTCACTATCTTTATGGACTGTATTCCTTCAAAACCTTTGTTCTGGAAAATAAAAATGTGGTCCATAATTTTCAACCTATTAGCACAAGGATTCTGGATAAACCCAAAAATAATGAGGTGACAAAGGCTCAAACTGAGGGACAGAGCCTCATTATTGCTCTTATAAACTTAGAACATTGCTAGCTTAACAGGTTTTGCATTAGCATGTGTTTTGTGATTAATATGAAGCCTGAAACTCAAATGATTGCCATTATTTAGTGACTTCAGCCTTCATTGTTTTGCCAGAAAACTTCACATTTTATGTAGAGCAGAGCAGAAATATGAGACAAATCTGGACATTGTGGACAGTTCAGCAGTATGACATGCCCCTCCTTTGACTTTTCGCCGTAATCTTTTAAAGTACAGTGTGTATTTTAATGTTCGTGTCTATATCACGTTATCGAAAGTTTACTTAATCGAATCAATAAAGGTCGAACTTTATTGATCGATTAAGTAAAACATCGAATAACATAAAAAAAATAAATAAATAAATAAAAACTAAATGGCATAGGCAGGGGGTTAAGCCCCCCTGCACCCCCACACCTCCCATACTTAAATATTCCAACTCCGAGACAGCACTACATTGAGGTAAATGGAAATCTCTCCTTACAGAGATTTCCATTTACTTGCACAATGTTCTTCACTTTCAATATTGTCGTGCCAACACCAGACTCGATATTGTCAGCTTACGACAACGTGATGTAGATCCTAATGTTCAGGGATTAAGAGGTACATATGCTTTTTCTCTTTACAACTATAAAAAGGATGCTTGTAAAAGAGCATACTTTCTTCCTGCAAGTTGTAGATATGTCCTGAGCTTTCCAATTCATATCGTTTTTGAGTGATTTTCAGAAATAAATGTGCTTATTTGAATAAACCAAAACAAGGGGTCAGGAGGGTAGCCTAATGGTTAAGGTGTTTGCCTTACAAACACAAGGTGCAGGGTTTGGGTCTCCCAAGGGATTATTGGCAAGGCTTAAAATGACTCACAAGGGCAGTTAGCTTAGTATGAACCCATGTATAAGCACTACCTGAAACAAATTGTGAAACACTCAGTCAAATGTGGAAGTAGACCTCGCACTGTCCCAGCTGCTACCATCTGATCTCTCAAACTACCAGGGAAATATCAAATCAAAAAACTCTGAGACCAGTACATTCTGCAATCTTAATAACGAGGACTTGCCCAAACTATTTTCTCTCACTCTCACAGACATACACAAACACATACCTCTCACTTGTCTGACTGTTTGTGGTGATCTGCAGCCACTGACTGCACAGTCCAAACGTCTTGTGGAATTCAAGTTCACCCACACGTAACAGGAATTGGTAAACAGTCTCGGATTCTGCATCTGTGCGACCAGACACAAAAGGCATTCTTAAAGAAGAACGCCCTTCTTTTTAAAAAGAAGTTTTTTTTTTTAATTAAAAGAAAAGATTAAAATTTTCCAGACAATACAGTGCACTTTCCGTTTTCCAGACAGTGCCTCTTAATTCCGGACAGTCCAGAAGAATTCTGGACAGTTGGCAACCCTACTCCCACCTCATCTCATCCATCGTTCTCCCTAGCACCCGTAGCAACTTCCTTCAACAAATCACGTCTTAACAGACTCAAACCCTGTTTCCCGTCATCTGACAAACTCCCTCCATTATTTCTCAAACATGCAGCTGAATCCATACCCTACCCTGTATCTATACTTATCAATAGAACCATCCAAGAAAATACAGTACCAGATATCTGGAAAAAATTCTTCCTAGTACCCCTCCACAAGGGAGGAAATTCTACCGAACCCTCAAATTACAGGCTTAGTGCCATATTATCCCCCTTATCCAAGATACTGGAAAAATGTATACATAGACAAATACTAAGCCACCTCTTACAGCCAAACCTAATTACACCCACACAGCACGGTTTCCGACCCTCGCACACTACTACCACTGCCCTCCTATCTTTCACACACAACATTGCCCAAGTCAGAGATAATAATAAACTCATATCAGCTCTATTCCTTGACCTATCCAAAACATTTGATACCATTTCCCATCCCCTCCTCCTAAACAAACTTTCCAACCTACAACTCTTAACCTTCACTACCTCCTGGTTTAACAGCTACCTCTCAAACAGATATCAGTCCATCAGATGGCAAACATCCTTTACCCCTTTCCATCTTGTTAAAACTGGGGTTCCCCAGGGCTCTATCCTGGGCCCCCTGCCCCCTACTTTTAAGTATATTTACAAATAATCTCCATATCTCCTGCCCCCACTCTATCTTAATACAGTACACAGATGATTCCACAATTATTAACACCTCCGACAATATGCAAAATCTCCACACTGTCACTCAACAATCTCTGCACTTGTATAACAATGGTTAACTGAAAACAAGCTGCTTCTCAACCTCAGAAAGACCAAGCTTCTTCCTTTCCTTCCAAAAACCTCAATCAAGCTAAAGGCAACTTCACCATTTCATCCTTAGATAATACAATTATCAACACCGCCTCAAACACCAAATTGCTTGGTGTTACTACAGACAACCAAATAAGAGGGGGTGGCAGTCTTCTCCTTCTTTGTTATCTGATATTTAACTGTTAGCCTAGAGGGCTTCCTCTGTACTTTAAGTGCTAGCCAGAAAGTTTGAGAATTCATTTTATGCTCAACTTCTGAGAGACTTGGTTGGCTACAATCACCTGCATTAGAAGCTGAAGTTGTGCAAACTTGCAGTATTGTATTTTAGTCTTCTGTTAAGTACAAACGTACAGTTTTAAAAGTACTGTATTTCATTTTTTCTGTTACCTAATTGTTTTCACTGAATAGTGTGATGTGTGTCTCTCTGCTATAAGAGGGGGTGGTGGTCTTCTCACTTTTTTATTAGATATTTAACTGTTAGCCTAGAGGGCTTCCTCTGTACTTTAAGTGCTAGCCAGAAAGTTTGAGAATTCATTTTATACTCATCTTCTGAGAGACTTGGTTGGCTACAATCACCTGCATTAGAAGCTGAAGTTAAGTGCAAACTTGCATTATTGTATTTTAGTCTTCTGTTTAAGTACAAACTTGCAGTTTTAAAAGTACTGCATTTAATTTTTTCTGTTACCTAACTGTTTTCACTGAATAGTGTGCTGTGTGTCTCTCTGCTATAAGAGGAGGCGGTGGTCTTTTCACTTCTTTGTTATCTGATATTTAACGGTTAGCCTAGAGGGCTTCCTCTGTACTTTAAGTGCTAGCCACAAAGTTTGATAATTCATTTTGTGCTCAACATCTGAGAGACTTGGTAGGCTACAATTACCTGCATTAGTAGCTGAAGTTAAGTGCTAACTTGCAGTATTGTATTTTAGTCTTCTGTTAAGTACAAACTTGCAGTTTTAAAAGTACTGTATTTCATTTTTTCTGTTACCCAATTGTTTTCACTGAATAGTGTGCTGTGTGTCTCTCTGCAGTTAGTTCCCCACCCACCTTCTCTCTTCTTGTCTTGGTGTTAGTGTTGGTGGCTCTGGAATTGCCCGTCCCCTCCTGTAAGTTTGTATTTGAACACTCCTCCTGGGTCCATCTCATTTGCTTACTTAACCGAGTACAGTGGAGTACAGTGAGATCATATCCTGAGCCTAGTGTTCACTCTACTTAATACAGAGAGAAGATATGAGAAGGCCAACCAACTTAGGTTCTTCCTTCCTCTCTCCTTACACTTTACTAACAAAAATAATTGCACTTTATTCATCTGCTTTTACTGTATTTGTGTTTCCTCCTACTTTATTTTGCTTTTGCCTCTTCTTAAAAGTACTCAGTTTTATTTATTCTGCTGCATTTATTACTGCTTGGTAGTAGCCTGATTAAATTGTAACTGTTATTCTAAGTCTTTTGGTTTAAGCACTTGGGCTTCATACCAGTTGTTTTACATTAAGAAGGTTTGTGGTCTGCACTGTTGTGGCAGGACAAGTAGCTTACATCCTTCTAAGCTGAGAATTGCTGATTGAAGGCTCAGTGTCTGCTATTCTAAAAGTGTATTAGTTCTGGTTTAAGCACTTGGGCTTCAGGCCAGTTATTCTACATTAAGAAGGTTTGCGGTCTGCATTCTTGTGGGAGGAGAGACTGGATTCTGCACTTCTGAGCTGGGAATTTCTGGTCACAGGCATATTGTGCCTGCTTATTTGAACTGTTTCTTTCTGAAATTGGTGCGCCTTGTTGCTGTAGCATAGACCAGATTCAGGCCTGCTGAATCTAGCTTTGTTTGTATAACTTAAGCACTGATCCAGGCCATCTTTTTTTAAAGAAGGTGCCCCTGCACCCTAGTGGCAGGCGTGTGCAGTTAGAACTTGTCTGATTGAAGACCGCTGGAACAGAGCTCAGTTTTGAGCTTTTTTCTGGTTAATTGGGTAACTTGTTTAAATCAATTTGTTCATTTTCTATTGTTTTATATATATATTAAAAATGTACTTTATTCATCTGCTTTTACTGTATTTGTGTTTCTTCCTACCTTATTACTAGGGGCATTGACTACAACTCTGATCTGAGATATATAACAATAAGTATCCTTTTCTGTGCCTTTTCTGTGCATTTAAAGTATCTTTTTGATTGTATCTGCTTTATTTTCTGAAAATATATATATATATATATATATATATATATATATATATATATATACTTGTTCCCCACCTTTCTAAGCTAATATAGTCCAGCTTTCAGGTTAGTGCTGAATTCAGAGCTGTGTTACAAATCTCTGTGTTTGTCCATACCTTACTTGGATAGAAGGAAGTTTCTCTGTTCACCTGTGAGAGAGGGGAGCTTTGAGCAGCCTATCTGTCACTGGAGGAGTGGTTTCAGCCCAGAAATTAGTAGTTTGTTGGCCATTTGGGGCTAATTTCTATCTCTTTCATTTCCCTGCTATAAAAAAATGCATTTGCCCAGTTTTGCGCACCAGGCAGCGCCAGTTAGCTAGGGTATAACTATTCCCAGCTCCACAAAGTCTCCTCTCAATTTTTCCCTTGGAACTAGAAAAACTTTTAACTTAAGCACACAAGCCATTCATTTCTCAGCCCAGCACTTGCTCAAAACTCATAGCAAGCACTTATAAACCCTAGCACTAGCCCCCCCTATACTGTACAGAAGGACAAGGCTCTCTATTCGACCTTACCAGCCATTCAGTAAAACAGTTCACTGTACTTATCCAGACATATCCAAAGGGCAGTTTCAGGTGTACTCTCCAGTCCAACTTGTGAATCTGGGCATTCTGTAGCAATGTTACAGCTGCCTCATGTACACAGACAACCTTCTCCTCCTACCACCAAACACTAATACATGTGAGAGATGCAATTATACTGCCAAACTGGAGGCTAAGCTCTCTCAGCCCAAGACTGGATCAGACAGTCAAGAGGAGAAGGGAAATACTTGCATCACACCACCAGTCTCACATAGACCCATTAAACCAGCACCGGCAAAAAACTCACATAAATACACGAAAACATACTCAGAGGCTCTAAATAAAAATCTGCAAAAGCAACAGAGACCTCCAAAGCAGACATCCAAGCAACCTCCATCCCCAAACACAAACCATGAAACACATACATCACAAAACCAGTGTGCCACACAATCACAGTCCTTAAGGCAAAAAACATACCTAACATACTAGTAATAGGTGTCTCTATAGTCAGGCACACTGACGTCCCACTCACTAGGCTGAATAAGGAGAAGGTTACTGTAAGCTGCCTGTCAGTTGCCAGGACCCACCACATAACACAAGCACTCAGGTCACTCCAGAACAAGTACAAATATGACTCTCTCATTGTCCATGTTGGTGTGAATGACCTGAGCCATACCTCCATGGACTACATGAAAAGAGACATGGAAGAGCTCTCTGATAATGTAGCCCAGGCCAGTATGACCCTGACCCTGAGTAGCATCCTGCCCTCACCAAGAATGATACCACAGTATAAAGAAAAAATGATCAGTTTCAACAATTGGCTAAGTTTCTGGTGTCATTCAAAGGGGATCCAGTGTCTGTCCACCTGGAATGACATGCTCGACAAGTCACGCTGCTTCGCTAGAGATGACTTGCATCTGTCACCCTTAGGTTTTTGGATACTGGCCAAGGCTCTTGCCACCCCCCCATAGTGTCTTTTGTAGGTAAGGCTCAAAAGACAAACCCACCACCGTAAATAGCACAAGTAACAAAAAACTGATGGTAATGCTACTCAATGCCAGAAGTCTAAACCTCAAAATGCACGCACTCGAGGCACTCCTCAGTATGGAGAAAATCGATATATGTGCAGTAACAGAAACCTGGTTTAAGGCTCCAAAGAGCACCCCAGCACTACCAGGCTACAACTCATACCATATATTTCAGCCACAAAACCTGGACCAAAATACAAAAGGCGGGGGCGTATCCATATTCTTCAAGGATACCTACACCTCCAGGTTAGGCACAGCACAATGCTTTAGAGATCATCCACGTGCAACTAACAATGAGCAGAACTGCAATTCAATTTGTAGCTTGCTACAGATCACCCAACATTTCCCAGGACCCCCATTACACATTTCTGGAAACACTTGGAAATATAAAGGTCCTACCAAACACCCTGATATTTCAATTACCCAAACATTAACTGGGAGAACTACTCAAGTACTAACTCCCTTGCCCAACATTTCCTAGAATTTATAAATTCGGTTCTACTTTATTTAACCGAAAGCTGATTTCAGCGAATGTGAATCCATTGACATAAATGCATTGAACCGCGAAATAAGCAAACTCACAAAACCGCAAAATTATTGCGAAATTCAAAATGTGGAAGTGTTTTGGTTGACCCGTCTGAGCTACAGATCTGTAAGGTATGTGTGCGATAGTTATGGACATTAGGGTGTGGGTTAAGTTAAGTACATAGATAGGTAATGTAATATGGGTAATGTATTTAACGTTTAGTGTAGGGTTTGAGGTAGGGGTTTGGTTAGTGTATGTGTGTGGTTTATTTATTTTGTTTGGGTATAGCTCCGTAGGGTAAGTGTGCGGTAGTTATAGACCTTAGGGTTAGGGAGGGGTTAAGGAGAGTGCATACATAGTGGTGTATGTGGAGTTTAGTGTAGGGTTCGAAGTAGGGTTTTGGTTGGTGTATGTTTGTGGTTTATTTATTTTGTTTGGGTGGGTAGTGTGTTTAGCGCGGTGGGGTTGGCTGAGTATTACAAATCGGTATTTTTAGTTTCGCGGTTTTGTGAGTTTGCTCATTTCGCGGTTCGATGTATATGTGTCAATAGATTTGCATTAGCTGGAATCAGCTTTCGGTTAATTAAAGTAGACCCATAAATTCAAACGCCCTGGATCAACTGGTCAACACTCCCACCAGAGGTAACAACATATTGGACCTGGTCATCACCAACATGGGCGACCGGTGTTCCACAAAGGTGGTCGACCCCTCACTGGTTAGATCTGACCATAAACAAATCACTTTGGATATCCACATTCCGCCCCCACCCCCGGACAAGGAAACCACTGTGAAAAACATTTCAAAAGCAAACTTCATGTTACTTAAAACCAAGCTGGAAAGTTTCAAAGCCCCCATGCTAAATGATAATACTGTCCAAGCTGCAAAATCATTTATTAATGCATTCTACGGGAACCTACAAGAATGCATGGATCGTGCTATCCCAGGAAAAACCAAGACTCACTCCTCCAAGAAAAGGAAACCAGTCTGGTGGATCCCTGCCATAAACAAACTATACAATAGAAGGAGGAAACTAGTACAGAAAAGAGTAAAATCCCAAGAAGGGAAGACATCCCTGATCAGTATCAGCAAGAAACTACGATCCCTCATAAAATCATCCAAGGCGAGCTTCGAAAGAAAAATTGCCAAGGACTCCAAAGATAACCTCAAGGCATTCTTTAGCTATGTCAAGAATCTAAGTAGCAATGCTCAGATCTGCTCAGAGTTAGTGCAGAATGGCACAAAATACACTGAACCGACCGATATCACCAACATTATGGCAGACAGGTTCAGTGCAAACTTCACCCCTCTCTTACCCCAAAAGGGCCCAAAACCATACCAGAAGAATGTAGAGCCCCTGAAATCACAGACACACAGGTTAAAACAGCCCTCTTCAAAGCCAAAAACAAAGCATCAATGGGACCGTACGGTGTCCCAGGCTGCATCTTACACAAGCTCAAAGACGAACTAACCCCTCACCTAAACACACTGTTTTAAACTCAACCTCTCCACAGGCTATGTACCCATAGACTGGTGCACAGCAATGGTTATTCCACTCCACAAAGGTGGAGCCACAACAGACCCCGGGAACTATCGCCCTATAAGCCTGACTAGCTTGGTCTGCAAGGCTATGGAGCACATCATCTTGGAACTTATTAACAGATACATTGTGAATCTCCAAACACTGGACCCTACCTAGTTCGGCTTTGTTAAGGGCAGATCATGCCTTCTAAACCTGATGGACTTCTTTGAGACAGTTACCAAGGCTATGCACAAGGGAAAGGTGGTACACACAGCCTACCTAGACCTCGCAAAGACCTTCAACACCATTCCCCATTCTGGTATTATAGACAAGCTCACCAGCCTGAACATAAACCCCTACATCACAAGATGGGTTGCCAACTGGCTCATGGACAGAACCCACATGGTGAGAGTTGCAGGAGCTAGGTCCTACTCTAAACCGGTTACAAGTGGCATTCCCCAGGGCTCAGTCCTAGGACCTCTCCTGTTTGGCATATACTTCTCAGAAGTACAGGCAAGTACAGGAGGACTATGGCTGACCAAGTTCGCAGGCGACTGCAAACTAGGAGCTATAATTGACTCTCCGGCTGACACAGACATCTTCCAAAAGGGTCTCACTGAGACAGATACCTGGTGTCAAAATCATGGCCTCAAACTAAATGCCAAAAAGTGCATAGTCACCCCCTTTGGAAAAAACAAAGTACCCACAAACTACCACATAGGTGGTAGTCCCCTAAATATGGAAGATGTAATAAGGGATCTGGGGACCCAAGTAGATAGTAATCTCGCCTTTGATAATCACATTGCCAAAGTGGTTAGAACATCCTTCTATGTGGCCCACCTAATCACAAAAGGGTTCGCATCCTGATCAAAAGAGGTTATTGTGCCCCTCTACTCATCACTCATCAGACCCATCATAGAGTACAATGCCCCATTTGAGCTGTACCTTACAAGACACCTGCAATAGCTGGAAAGACCACAGAAGTACCTCACCAAGAGGATCACTGGCCTCAAACAGATGCCCTATGCAGCTTGACTGAAGAAACTCCAGCTGTACTCAGTCGCATACCTTGTACTCAGAGGGGACCTCTGCCTGACATACAAGGCCATGTCCAACCCAGAATTGATGGACATGCTCCACCTAAAGAAAACCTTATCCCCTTGAGCCACATGCTCTAGGGATCTAAACCTCACCACAACAATAAATAGGACGTGCTGGAGGGATAGATTCCTGTCCCAGAGACTTTCGGCTTTGGAACAAGATTCCAATCTACATTAGGCAGAGCTCCTCGCTAACACTCTTCAAGAGAAACCATGACGAGGGGATGGGAAACAGAAAGTTTACCCTGGGGATCACTTCAGTGGCTGTGCTGGACAGAGGCACAGGAAACTAATCTAAGGGAGCAGCGAACATCAATACATTCTGGCTAGGCTTATAAATGCCTTTGGGCAGATAGCCTAGTACCTACCTATGAACCTATGAACCTATAAATTCGACCTGCATATTTTAAACTGTATCAAACAGTCCAATCAAAAAAAACTAGGTCTTCTATACTGCAACAACAAATATATACCTAACAAATCTAGACCTATACTGGCTCAAACATTTATTCTACCATCCCTACTGTATGCTGCTCCCATATATACTAACCTCCAAAATAATCTCTTAGCCAAACTAGAAACCACCTATAACAAGATAGCAAGATCCGCAGCCCGTAATACCTACAAATTCCATCACTGTATATCCCTGAAAAGATTAAGATGGCCTTAGCTCCTACACATACTTCAAATATCAGAACTACAAATTGCACACAGCATCCTAAATAGCCCCAACTCCTGCCTTGCCCTTACATCCATAATTACACCCTACACACCCAATCATGACCTCAAAAGCACACAACAAAAGCTTCTGCTGTTGACCAAGCCAAACAAATATATTGTAAAAAATACTTTACAGTCATTCAGTTGCATACGCATGGAACAAACTTCCATTGTCCCTTCACTCTACTACCAAAAGTGGCAAATTCAAACAGCAACTAAAAATTAATTTCCAACATGCATGGATATGTACTTGTCAGGAAATTACCTAATTAATTTTTCTTCTTCTCTCAATGAACATGTCTGCCTGGTATCTACTTAAACTATCTACATATATTACTCTCTCTGAAGGTGGCACCTATGCTATTAAATGCATCTTTGTTGTACTATGCATTGATGTTACTCTGATTTTGTTTTTTATTTTTTATTTTTTTAGGCATTGCTACATTCCTTGCAAATAACTTAATGCTAACCAAATTTCTCAAGCATATTGTTACTGCATTCTCAAAATACTGTACTTTTCTCTTGTATATATTTGTATTGTATAGTTCTCTCTGTTTATGTACTGTTAAGTATCTTACAACTTGAATAGTTTTTTTCTTAATTTTTTACTTTCCTGGAGCTTTTCACCTCAAGTCTCTCCTGAAAAAGGGATCTCTGGGCCCAGTGCCCAATCAGACTAACCCAGTTAACAAATGTAAAAATAAAATAAATAAATAGCTGGCAGTAGGTCAATGGCTGCCATTTCACCTACTGCTGCCAGAAGGTGGCAGACTAATACTGTAAAACAGTGTCTCACCATCAATGTTCTCCATGTCAGCAACAGGAAATATCTATGAGTTTTAACTGGGTATTCTAGTTTCCGCCCACATCCAAAGACATGCAGCAGGTTGATTGGAGACTAATTTCTCCCCGGATATGAGTGTGGTGATGCAGAAGGAAGTAAATACTAAATCCACACAAGTTCAGCAGGATGCACGGCTCAGAATCCAATAAATCAAAGCAAAAACAGAAAATGGTCAGCACACAACCTTCAGTAATATGTCCAGAAGGAAGGCCTGGTGTTCTACATCCTTTCCTCCCTTGCCTAGTAAACTTCATGGATGGCAGATGCTAACAGAGTCTATCTTGAAGTTGGATATGACTTGTGAGCCTATATAGATGGATGGATTTCTGTGGGGTGACAGAAAGAGACAACTCATTGCTTCTCTGGTACATCAGTTCTCAAGTTAACCTAAAAATGTCTATGCCTAAATTAACAGTGTTTAACATTTCACACAAGCTAAAGATAGTCCAACTGCCCTACTGTGTCAACTGTGTAAGCACATACCCTAAAGTATGGGGGTCATATACTGTATATCTACAGCATCAGCAATAATAATCGAGCAGCAAACAGTCATATCAGGACAGAAGAAAGAGAAATGCTGCAGATTTTGAGGTAAACCACTAGATTTCTATGTCAAGCACAGCCACAGATGTACTTTGGGACCAAGGTTCAAATCCAAGTATGTTACACAAGTCATCACAGGAACACAAAGAGTACAGAAAAAAGTGTTAAAAAGTGAAAGTAAAATACATTCACACACACACACACACACACACACACACACACACACACATTACATTTCTTCTTCTTTCCTTTGTCAACAGAGACTTTTCTATCTTCAACCTGTATTTGATTTATGCCATATTAACCTTAAGCAGCAGATTTACTTAACAATTTACTGTACTTTTGAGTTCTGTTCCTCTTTTCTGAGTTGTCTTCTTTCTCCGAATTTCTATCTTTCTGTTATCTGTGTTGCTATTTTGAGAGAGTATCCGGAGGGTTAAGAAAGTGGTACATCACCACTGTTCCTGATTACTAGTCTGGTACTCTTTAGTGCTTTACAAGTTTTTTTTTCTTTTTTTTTCTTTTGATTAATTTTGTTGTTTTCCCCCACACCCCATTAAGACGACATCCAGCCTTAGGCAACTTTACCAGATGATCATTACTACAGAGTTTTGTTTCACTGTATAAACCCAAGTTATGATCATGAAAGAGCAGGATGACAGGACCAGAGGCTATTATACACATGACTGCTAGTGGGGCTTTTTTACCGATGCTTTACCAGACCACCCCTCTCCTCTGAGTGCCTGACATATGCTACAGTAATTGTTCTTCTGTATCCTCTTAACCTCACAACTCCCAATTCCTCCAACCAGTGAGCACAGCTTCTTTCTTTCCATCTTTCTTAACTCATTCATTCCAGTGGCGCTCCGGAAGTTTGCACTGCAACTTCCAATGGGCGGAGCCTAA
Organism: Protopterus annectens; assembly: GCF_019279795.1. Classification (NCBI taxonomy): domain Eukaryota; kingdom Metazoa; phylum Chordata; order Ceratodontiformes; family Protopteridae; genus Protopterus; species Protopterus annectens. The sequence goes on along the minus strand of NC_056744.1, from coordinate 1,600,009,349 downwards.
GACTTTTGATAGAATCAAATTATGTCAATTTCAAACAAATTTTCATATCTCTGGAACCATGGGGGTTATGAAATAAGTATAAATGGCAAACTCTTCAGCACAAACTATTTTATAGTCATAGTATTCTTTGGGTTCTAGGTCTTAAACTGAATTTTATAAGTCACAGTAAACGCAGTAACTATTACATTTGTAGTACTTTGTAAACAACTTACAATATCTCAGCAACCATTCAAGTTACACACATACTGTCAGCAACATTTTATTCATCTAGTTGAGAGCTTTCATATAAGGCTAAAGAGTTCTGTTTGTGTTACTTTGTTGTTGAGATATTTAGAAAAATGTGAAAATTATTTCTATATAAATTAATATAAAAACAACAGTTAATAAATATCTCTTTACCTGCACTAGACAGAGGTCAAACATTAATGCAGTTGAGTTTGCACTGTGTAAGCTTTAAGATAAAATCTTTTAAAACCTTGTACATAGCTTGGTTTTGGAAATATTGATGTAAATGTGGGCAAGCAATATTTGATGCCTAGAGATGTCAGTATGAGTTAACTGCAGATAAACCTGAAGGCATCACTCGGATGTAATGAGTTAAGACACAGACCCGTGCACTTTACACTGTATGATCTGCTTTTAAGGGTAGTATTTTTTTTTAAAAAATCATTTTATTGTATAACTGCCATCATATTGCGTATTTTTAAGACATTGATATTACTGTTGGCACTTCAGAATTTTCCTCTTTTTCTATGCCTTGTTTTATTCATATATGTATGCCCCCCCCCCCCCAAGCATGATTTATAGCTGAAAACATTCTATAAGGAGCAGTCCACTCTTGCTGGTTAAGAAATGAAATAAATCATCTCATATGCATGTACATTCACACAGGCATACTGCAGAAATAGTTTCTTCAAACACACATTACTAAGAAAAAAAGCAGGCCGTGAGTTCTCTATCCCCTAGTGAGAATGTTCAGCAGACATACATGATGGTCTCTGCTTCAGTGCTGTTCACACAATGCCTATGTAGTACACTTGAATCTAGACTTCCTGGCATGCATACATACAATATAAACAATTAAAAACACCAGTTTCTTGAAGACACATGGCCCCATAGACTACATCTCCAATTTTCAGATATGATAAAATGGTTTATCTGGAACTCCCTACCACCATCCATTCGTACTACCCCTAGTTACTCTATCTTCATATCTAATATCCCAGTGGGGATGCTCCTGCTGCCACCCTACATAACTTACCCTGCAAATTTTTATCTTCTCTTCTTTTCAATGTCATTCTTCCTTTTAACTTCTCTTCCAACTCATATATTCTTGTTAATTACTTGCTAAATGTATATAATTCTTGGCTACACCTCTTACTGCAAGTTTCCTAACATGTATTAACGTTCCTGTATATATTTTGTAATTATTCCTTTAAAATTCTGTATTACCTGTTCGTTTATCACTAATCTAGACTGTTTGTAATATTTGTCCTTGTCTAATTCAGTTGTATATTTTCAATCTATGACATATAGTAATATTAATAGTCTTTGGTCTGCTCTATTCTATAACACATGTAAGCTTATAATCTACGTCATAATGTAACCTTGATTGTTTATAGAGCTTTTCTCCCCAGGACTCCATTGAAAACGGGTTCACTTTGGCCCAATGGACTATCCTGGTAAACCAACTGCAAATAAATAAATAAATAAATAAATTTATCAGTCAACAACATGCCACTTTATAGAAATAGGATATAGTATATGGTATATAGTTACTCAGGACTTTTTGCTATATATAAAGATTTTCATTTAAAACTCTGCAACCCCCTTGTACATATCCCAGCAGTTATGGGCCACACTCATTATGGGCTGCTTCACAGTCATCCAGTCCATATTTGTCAGTCCCAGCCTATGTCTCATTCAATGCGAGTGCAAGTTAATGCTTCCAGAGGTGCAGACGTATCAAAAGACAAGTGCAAGGACAGTCCAAAAAGGTATAAAACAGAGTCTTTTAACTAACAGGATATTACATCAGAGAGTCCAGTGATACTGTCAGGGAGTTCAGAGAGTTAAGTTCCATCTATGTCGGCAACAGCAAATACAATGGAACTGTTATATGTATAATACTTGTGATATAATAAACTGATTAGGAAGCCAGACAGATATACATACAGTTTCACAAGTGATACAAAGAATTAAAGTTGTTCATTAATTCAGTTATGTGCAGAACATGTGTGGTGTACTGTGGTCAGAGCTTTGGAGGGACAGGTCTATCTCGCAGAGGACACCGCTGCTCTGGAGCAGGCTCCCCATCCACATAAAACAAAGTTCATCCCTGACCATATACAAAAGAAACTTGGATCTATTGGATGAGAAACAGAAAATGTGCCCCAGGAGTGCCCCCTGGCCAAATGGACAGAGGCAACTGCTAATTGCTTTATCCCATGCATGAGTCTCCTCAAATTATTTGTAGTATAATCCCAGATATTCTCATTAGGAGTAATACATAATTATTGACCATAGGATACATAAGGCCAGTCTCTAACCAAATGAGATTTTGAGCATAAAAAGGGAAACTGACTAGGCTTAAAATGGCCCACAAAGGCATCTAGCCTAGTACTTACCTATGGACCTATATAAACAGGAGCAGGGGAGGTAGGAAAATTAGAAAAAGAACAATAGCAGGCAGAGGAACACATGTGAGGGAAACCATAAGGACTGCAAGCTGTAGGGGAACAAAGTCTTTTTTTTTTTTGCAAAAAAACTCCCATTTGTAGTATAAGAAAATGAACATTAGGTGGAGGAATGCTTATAGGAGGGACAGGAGTAAAAAGAAAGGCAGACAAACAAACAAAAACTGGAGGCACAGATAGGCATGAGTGGCATTGACACAAAAGGTGGGAACAACAATGGATGGACACAGACAAAGGATGACAATTGGCGATTGAGAGAGATGGACAAAAAAAAGATATGGAGGATGTCACAGAGTGCAGGTAAAGGCCTGAATTGGGAAAAGGGCAGAGACTATGGTAAATGTCAGGCCATTACAAAGGCTAATGCACACAGAAGTCAGTCACCTCCGTGATTGATGTCATTTCTATGTTCTACCTCCGGAGGCCAAATGGTCAGGGATGGTAGGGTTATGCCTCTTGATCAGGCATACCAGACGACATTCAACAGTCTCAAGGTGGGCATACAGCTGTTGCACACCTCAGATAGAGACTACCTCTATAGCTGCTGCTTGCAGACCACAGAGGACATGCTGCTTTATGCAGATGACACCGTTTTGTTGTTTTTTGCACTGGGTGCTGACCAAGTTTGTATGTTCATGTAAACAGACTTTGTTTATCTCTACAAACAGAATACGAGTTGGTTCCGGCTTTCAAAGTTATGAAGATGATTTTTTTTTCAGAAGCTATGCAGAAAAAGTTATAGTAACTGGGGATTAAATCATAGAATTAATTCCTCACATTCTATATTTACAGATTGCATTAGACAGGAATTTCATATTTAGTTACCATACTAACAGACTACTTAATTTTGTTGATGGAAATCAAGACCTATTAATGCATAATGCTGGCTGTGACCTTTTGGAGAGGGTATGGTTGTTTTGACCATTCAGAGAGGGTACAGTTTTGTGAAGTGTTCAACAGTACATCCTCAAATAAACAGTCTTAGAGTACTATTATAACAAATGCATTTCCTCTCACTGGTAACACTTGTTATCTTTCCTGACTTCCAAGCAGTTTTAAGTTATACTTGCAGTACCATTGTTGTGTTGCTATGTCTGTAGGGTCAGCTGGCACCTGCTCTATATAAAAGCACTGTGACCCCATCATGCCATATTCAGTTATCATAGCAAGAAACTTAGAACTTATAGTTAAAGTTTCTTTTACAATTAATTTCTGCTTGTATTCCTGATGTTAAAACCGCAAGTGGTTTGAAAAAAACATGATTGTGGCATGGTGTTTAATACTTACTACTTACTTTATAAACTTACACAGTGGCATCAGTCTGGATAATGGCAAGGAGTTACATGAACCAGTAAAGCATGCTGGGTAATCAAAAGCAACATACCTATATAGAAGAGCAGACACTTACATACATTATGGTTACATTAACAAATCATTGCATATGTTAATTTTCAAAGTAGGGCGTTCTACCCATAAGGCATAGCTGTCATCCTCTCCTTCTATGATATAAAATGCACCTGTTGTTGTAATTAACATCTAAATGTAGATGTTTATACCCTAATTTAGGTAATGAAGCATTGTGGGTTCAGCCGTTCATCATAAATTGGCAGGAATTTTCAGTTTCCATGCTTGTCCACAAAATAAAATGCAAATGTGACAGTTTTGGCATTAAAAACTGTGCAGCTGGGTAATGTATATGTAAGGAGGTTACATTCATTACTAGGGCTTTGTCATTTATAATTGCTGTGGAAAGTGTAGCAATGCATTTTAAATCCTAATGCATTTAATGGATTTGTTTATTTACTGACATTTGATCACCTGCAAAATCTGACTGGGTTGGTGCCCATTTTCAGTAGGCCTGGGGAGAAACGCACCAAAGTTTTACAAAAACATTTTATGAATAAAAATTTTGCAATCTTGAGAAATAATAGAAAAATATCTTCAATTTAAATAATTATACACAATTAGACATAATGTGGCAACATTGGTTAAAGACAGATACCAATTGTATGACAACGATTTAATATTTAGAGACATTTTAGCCAATTTAGAGAAATTAAAGGTAAATTAGTATAATACAACCAGGAAACTGCAATATGAATTGAGAGAAAGAAACAATGTTATGGCAAATTTAGAGGGTCAAGAGAGAGACCCTGACTGAAGTAAGAAGTGAATGAAGAAGGGCGTGTAAGGAGGTGTAAGGTATGAGCAGGTACTTGTTCATATTTAGGGATATAGTTTATCCTGGGTATGAGCAAGAGCAAAGCCACATTTTAGCTAGGAAGTCTTTCAGAATTGTTTTAATGGATAAATGTAACTCTGTAAATATACCATAAGTAAAATTACAGAAATAGGCTGAAAGGATACAAACCCAAATCTAAAAACTGAGGCAGTGGTACAGAGGGGTGGATAAATGACCACATTCATGCAAGAGTGTAACCTTTAAAGATCTACTGTTATGTCGAATTGTTTCTGTCAAGTTATTGAACACAAGTTATTGAACACAACTGTGCCATGCTTTTTGGGGGAAGGACCCTTTCAGCAGCATTATGGGAAATTGGCACAGCCCCAAGTAGTATTATTCCATGATGCTGAAAAGATTAAAAAAGCTTCCTTATGGTAGCAATGCCACCATACCAAAGCTTGCTCTGCTTCCACATTAATCATTTATATTTCACAGGAATAAATTTTTTTTGCCCTATAATCAGCTTGTCTCCATGGAAACATAAGAAAAAATGTAGTCCTCATCTGCAGGTTTCTAAAGACAAGCTGAAATATTTATTGAGAAAAGAAAACTTTTCAGTATAGTCAGTGTTCTCTCATTTACTTTTTCCACATAAAATTTGTTAAATAATTAAGTCAGGGTCTTAATCCAGACATTCACAGTTACTTGTTTCCTTCCTCCTCCCCTTCCCTCAGTGTCCTTCCAAATGTTAATGATGTGAAGTGAGGTGAATGCCATCCAGTTACCCAAACGTTTAACAAAGTCAACAAAAATCCACTCTTTCCAATTTTTCTTATACAGCCATGTTTCACAAATGCAATCGATGCTCATAGGTTCAAAGGTTGTTACTAGGCTAACAGCCACTAGGGCCTTAAACCTAACTGTTCACCCCAACTCAATTTTGTCCTCAAGTAACTTGGGTATTTATTAGGAGGGGGAGTATGTTAGTGAGGAAGTAGCTAAGGGACTTCTGGGGGGGGGGTGTTCATTGGAGAACCTTATACTTACTGATGGCCTCTGTCCATCAGAGACATGGGAACTAGACAGAGGGTGAATTTGTGATTACCCATCCAATGGTCAAGGTTTTATTTGAATAGGGTCAGGGATGAACTCTGCTTCACACAGATGGGAAGCCTACTGCATAACACAGGGCTCCTTTGAGCCACATATCGCCCCACCAACATGTTCTGTTTATCTCACAAGTGAAGTTCAAATCCTTGGATCTAGTGTTTATAGCGCTATTTAGTTTGCAGATATGCAAAAGATCCATCAAGGCTGGATCTGAGGATGCCTTATAAGCCAGGTATAGATCGTCTCTTAGGCGCCACTAGGATACTAAGTGCAGACACAGGACCTTTTAAGCAATCTATGTAAGAATGGGTATTCATGCCCTGGATTCTCCTGGTTAGCAATGTTTGTAAGCATTCCAACTGTTGCAAGTGTCTGGTTAGGAACATGCCAAAGGGGGCATTGTATTTAATGATAGGTCTGACAAGGGCCAAGTAGAGTGGTACTATAACTTCCTTGGACCTGGATGCCATGCCCTTACCTATAAGCTGGGCAACGTAGAAAGATTTTCTTACTATCTTTGCTACATGTTGGTCGAAGGCCAGATTACTGTCTACATATGTACCCAGATCCCTGACAAGCAGATCAACTCTTAGGGGTGTTTTATCGATGAAGTAATTAACTTGGATGGACAATTTTCCAAAGGAAATTATAATGCATTTCATGGTGTTGAGTTTTAAATCATGGTTTTGGCACCAGTCATTTGTCTATGTTAGACCCCCTTGCAAGATGTTCATGACATGGGGACAATCTATGATAGCTCCCAATTTACAGTCATCTTTGAACTTGATGAGTCAAATGCCTTTGACATTAGCCTTGACTTCCAAGAAGAAGATGCCAAATAGGAGTGGGCCGATGAATCCCTGAGGATGATCTCACCAGTCCTGACTTTTTGTGTCCTAAATGTGAACCAGCCAGCAATCCAGCAGGTTATACAGACATTTGTGCCTAGAACAGAGAGTTTGTCAATAATGCCCAAGTGGGATATTGTATCAAATGCCTTAGCCAGGTCAAAGTATGTGGTATGCACTGTTTTACCCTGATCTATTGCCTTGGTGACCTTCATGAAGAAATCTACTGCATTAAGTAGGCACAAGCTTCCCTTAACAAAGCCAGAGTGGGATGAGTTCAGTGTCTGTAGGTTGCCAGTGTCTTTGTTGATTATTTCCATGATAATTCATTCAATGGCTTTGCATATTAGACTTGTCAGACTAATGGGTCTGTACTTCCTGGTATTTGGTTGATGTTCTGCCCTTATGAAGAGGAATGACCATTGCACTCCTCCATTCACTTGGTACAAAATCTCTTTCGAGGCTGTAGTTAAAAAGTACTCGTGATCTTGATAGGTCATGTTTTAGACTATTCAAGAGGCAACCAGGGATATTGTCAGGGCTCATGGAGGCAGTGTTTATCACCTTAGTGAGCACTGCCAGAACTGGATCCCAGCTAACAGTTGGAGGGAGTATGCAAGTAGGGATTTCACAGGGGGTAGCCAGGGGGAGTTGGGTGTGAAATTTGAGCTACTTTATCAGCCAGAAGATTCATTATGTCTCCCCGATCAGTGAAGGTGGTGCCATTGATCACCTTTTCAGCCAATATGTGTTACCTTTAAGTTTCTAGACGTATCTGAAGAAGGACTTGTGATTGTCCTTAGCCTGACAGACTGTGCTGACCTTGTAGTTGGCTTTGTTAGATTTAATTATTCATTTTAGTTCCTTGTTTAGTTAAATCAGTGAGCTCTTTTCCTTATATAAATTGCTCTTTCCAATTTTGGCCATGATTTTTTTCTTTTGTTATATACCTTGTTTAGGTGAGGATTCCACTAGTGGGGTTTTGTTTTTGATATTTGTTTTGGGCTTACTTCTGGTAGGTCCGGTAGTCTCTATGCATCTATTCACATATTTATATAAGGACTCTGTGAGTAATTCTGTATAGATAGCTGTGGTCTCAAGGTTAGAAGGAGCTTTGAATCTTGACCAACTGTCACTTAGTAGGATGTAGTTTGCCTTAGGATAGGTCCTAACTGTTGCAGATTTATTTAGGTTTTTATGAGTTGATTTTTATTTCAAAGGAGACAGCTTCATGATCTGACCTCACTAGTGAGGATGTGACATGGCGGGGATACAACACTCCCCCATGATGGTGAGTCATAGATCCAGTATATTTGATCCTCTGGTTAGAGTGCACACAATCTGGTCCAGGGTGTTCATGTTAATAAAGTCCAGGAAGCATTGTGCCTTTGAGATTGTGGCAGTGTATCTTTCCCTGTCTATAGAGGAGCAGTTAAAGTCACCCATGAAGAGGGCATTTGGTTGTATGGCGAGTGCCACTAATAGATCTAGGTAACAGTCATGAGACTCTTGGGGCAAAGATAGTGACCTATAGTCAGCTAGGATATGGTAAGAGACCTTATCTAAGGTGACCTGCATGTGGATAATCTCCATGGCATCATCCTGTTTGACCAACATAGAGCTATATTTGTTGTTGAGACACCTCCACCCTTAATCTCTGTCTGTGCTGTTTTTATTCGAAATGTGTATAAGACACTATAACCTTGTACTGCTGGAGTACTTTCTAAGGCTTTAAACCATCTCTCTGTAATGGATAGATGTTTACATTTTCCATAGTGAGGAGGGCTTGTAGGGTGTCAAGTTTTTTGCTTAGGGTCCTAGCATTGAGCAGTCTTTTTCTTCTGTGCTGGTAGTTTTGTTATTTTGGCATTGCCTAAAAAGGCTCTAAGGGGGTAGATAAAGTTTTAGCCAATATCTGAAAGCCTACTGAGGATACAGGCACAAGCCATCCTTGGCAAAGCAACATGGCCTGTTAACCATGTCCTCCCATGCTGAGAGATATTTGATTCCCCTGGAGTGACACCAGAAATTAAGCCAATTATTAAAATCAATCATTTCTGCACATACTGAGGTATCATCCTTGGTAATGGAAGAATGTTGCTCAATGCAAGGCTCATGCCTGTCTTTGCCACATATTCAGAGATCCATAATGTCCCTTTTTATGTGGTTAAATGAGGTACCTCTTGGGTCATTTACACCTACACGGACTATGATAGAATTATATTGATACATGGGATGCAGTGAGCTGAGTGCCTGCATGATATTATGGATCCTGGCTCCAGATAGGCAACTAATCATTATCTTCTCCTTATCTGGCCTGGTGAGAGGAGTATCTGTGTGTCATGCAATGAAATCCTCAATTACAAGAGTATTAGGTAAAGTGCTTGCTTGTCTTATGGGCTTCATTCTTTGGGGACCACTGCATGTAAGCTTATGGGTGGTGTTTGGTGTTTGTTTTGGTGTGATTGTTGAGGAAGTGTATTGCCATGAGACAGCTTAGGAGGCCTTTGAGGTTTGGGAAGCTTTCTTTTAAGTGTCTCAGCATAAGATCTATGTGTGTGATGAGTGGTATAAGGGATGTATTGTGTGTGCTCTTCATGTTCTCATTTGTAAGCAGTGCAGTCTCGTGTTTATTTTCTAATTCCTGTGATGCTTGTCTTCTTCTTGCTCATCTTGCTCTCTGAACTCCAGACTCTGGTTCAGTTCCAAGGTACTCCTGATTCTTCTAGTCAACGCCTGTGCTTTTGTCTGTTTCTCAAACATTTTCCTTTGGAGCAATGGAAAAGGTTTCACTGGCAAAGCCTCTCTGTCTGCTTTATTATTAGAAGAATGAGAAGTAGAGTTCCCTTCTGCTTAATGGCTCACTTCTGGTTGGACAAACGTTTGTATTTCCTCTTAGCATGTTCTGCAAAAAAGAAAAAATTACTTTGATCCCCCAGGAAAAAAATATTATGAAGACAGCTGGATATACCAGCTTGAATCTCACACCTGCCTCTCAACATTCTGTGATTGCTGGAATAAATGTATTTCTCATCTGACTGGTGTACAGTGAATAACCATTTTCCTCAACCACTGTACTTTCTCCAACTTTTAATATTTGCCCTTTTGCCACAATTTTGACAGGATTATCTCTTTATGCTGGTTGATTTGCATCTTTACTCATAGAGATATTGGCTGCTTTCTCAAGGCCAGGTTTGGAGCATACACATGGTGTGTCCTTTCACTTAACAGTTCCTGCTGTGGAATATTGGGCCGGTTGCTTATTTGTACCTTCATAAAATGAATGCAGTCTCTTTCTTCTAGTTTCTCTGGTTCAGCAGAAAATCTCATATTTTCTCTGCATGCTCTGTCCTCTAATTCTTCCACTTTTTGAAGGTTCTCTTTTTGAGCATCTCATGCTCAGCCAAGATTTTCAACCTATGATTTTTGCACTTTTATCAGCTCATCCAAATATCTGTTTAAAGGTCATTCCATTTTTTTCCAGCCTTTTGTTATTTAAGTTGATATACTCCTGCAATGTTTTGTTTATTTTAATCAGCTCTGAGCACATTTGGCTTATTTTTTCCTCTAGATTACAGGAAGTTGTGTCTTGCACCAGAGCTGGAGCTTGAAATGATTTTGTTGAACAGCTGAAGGATTCCTCTCAGTCAGTGTTTTCTCTTCACCTTTTCTATTTTATTTTCCTTCAGCCTCACTTTGTTTCTTCTTTGTTAGCATCCAGTTAGTGTACTCACTAGCCAGTAACTGAATTTACTAAAAGTGACCAGAGTTCCTGGCCCTTATCTTTCAGTTTCTTTTTTCACACTGGGAGAGCTGAAATTGAGCTGTTGATCAGTGTTCAGCCATCTTTGAAAAGTGAGGAATGGACATTCTTACATAAACAGCAGAACTGATCTCAAGTCTAGTAGAATATACATTGACAATGCCTTTATACAGATGTATTGTAGTTGCCTTAACAAAATGCTATACAATGGACCAGACACTCTGCTAAAGTTTGTTTCCTCATTAAGGAGGCTTTTCTTACCTTTCTTGACAGAGAAATAAAGGAGTTGGATCTTCTGATTATTTTTTTTCCACAATGTAACTGAGTGGATTGTGCACATTCAAGGTACATAATAGCTTCCCTGGTTGAGACCAGGGAAACCATCTTCTGTGCTTTGAAGGACAAGGTAGTTATGCATGAGGAGAAATGCCCTTTCATTGCTTATTGAATTTTATAACTTTTTTTTAGTTTGTTTGGTTGAAGTTGCTGGCTTCGTGTCTTAGGTGACCTACCTGGCTGTTAGAGTTTCAGCTTGTACCCCCTTCTACTTAATCAAAGTGTTCTCCCTGCAATTTTAAACTTTTTAATTCTTTTTTACAATAAATTGGAGTGCAATTATAATAGCTTATATTCTGTGTTTCTATAGTTGCCTGTCTGTTTGTGTCAGTACTAGATCTTCCATTTTGTTAATATGAGTATTCTTCCTCATTAATTCATTAGATAAGATCTCCATATTGCTAAACAAAGTATTTTCCTGTAACTTTCCACTGTTTCCCCACTTTTAAATTTATTCTTACATTAAATTATAGTTTTATTTGATTTTCTAATCGAAACAAGGCTGGATCCAGCACTAGACAACCTAGGCAGTTTCTAGGGCCTGCTGCTGGCAGGGGTGTCCATCCATGATATTAATTTAATGAAAAAAATGGTTACAATTTAAAGGTTTGTTGTGCACCTGCTGTTTTAAAACATTCCTGCCCAAGTATTCCTGAAAACGAATACACACCTGATGCATTAAGACATTCAGCCCAAGTTTTCCTGTATACACACCTGCTGCTTTAAGGTATTCCTGTCAATAAAGCTGGGCAAATACACATGAGATTTTGCCAAAAGGGACAGAGATGAGAAGTAAACTACTTAAAAGAACATGCACATTATATTTTGATTGCTTTCCTGGTATAGCTTTATTGCTTAGTTCATTACACTGCTCACTGCCAGCATTTTGGAGTTAGTCAACTCACCGAACCAAAAAAAACGTTTTTTCCAGCTTGCTGTAGCATTATGGAGTTAACCTGAATGGAACTACAGCAACAGAGATTTCCTATCCTTGCAGGTATTACTATGTGTGTGCATAAGTTCATGGGTGTGTTCACAGTTTTGTACTAGGCTAATGACTCTGGAGCCTTTACAAGCCTAGTCCATAGAAGTACTCTGGCATTGTGCTGCCCGACGTTAGTTCCCAGTGCTTCTATCAAGTAAAGCCACTGCAGTGATCCCCGGGGTGAACTTTGTATTTCCCATCCACTCATGAAGAGGGCCAGTGAGGTGCTCTGCTTGACATGTTTGGGACGTATGTTCCAGAGCATGGGCAGTCTCTGGGTTATGAACCTGTCCCTCCAGCATGTTCTGATGATTGTGGTAATGAGGTTGAGGTCTCTGGAACAACAACAGTTTTCTTGGCAGTGTGTATATTCATTGCTTGGTTTATAACGACTCAGTTCATCAGAGAGAGAGAGAGAGAGAGAGAGAGAGAGAGTGTGTGTGTGTGTGTGTGTGTGTGTGTGTGTGTGTGTGTGTGTGTGTGTGTGTGTGTGTGTGTGTGTGTGTGTGTGTGTGTGTGTGTGTGTGTGTGTGTGTGTGTAATGCCCACATTACACAGGACAGTTTTGTTCTGAAATGGGTACTTTTGCCATTAGTGGTTCATATATTTTGTTTCACTACTTACTGAAGGAAGTGTTCAAAACTACAAATTTAAAATGCACTCTAACAAATGTTGTTGTTTTAAACAAGAAATGTCACTGTATTAAACAAGAAATACATTTAAAATGATCTGGAAGGTGACTCAAAGAATGTATGTACTTTTGTGTTGTCCTAAAAATGTATGCAGGAGCCCATGGTTTGAAAAGAGTGTGGGAACCAAGGTACGCTTCATCAACCACTGGCCAGGTGTATTTTCAATGAATGTGAGGTTTCTCTGCATTTTCTATGAATGTGAGCTTTGAGGGAAAAGTTTACTGTTGATCATGCTAAGTGTGTTTCCGATGTGCAACTGTCTTGTTTAGCAAATGGCCATCAGTGACTGTGCTATAAAATTTGAAAGTAGAATTAGTGCCACAACAAATGGCACACTCTCCTTTAGTATGGATGGATGTGGGTTATATTCCCACACCAAGCAGATGGACTGCTGACATTGCAGCGCAGCATAAGTGGGACAGCACTCCTGAGAGTTTCATCCTTTTGCTGAGATGTTAAACCAGGGCTCCATCTGCCTGAGCTTGTGGTAGCCCAAGTAGATGGAAACGATGCCACAACACCTACTGAAAGGTGTAGGGGTTCTTTATTTAAAAAAAAAGCATTATCTACAATACTATTTACAAACGTGCATATTTACAAATGTATACAGTGTACAAATTTCCATTCCTTTTCATTATTATCATACAATCATAGATATCTTACTTTTCATTATGTCAAAGCTTAATTATCTTATTTGACACCCATTCCTTTTTCAACAACCACCAAAAAATTAAATTAAATTAAAATTACTGCTAGTCTACATTTACCATTAAATGTGATTTCATTAAGCCTTTCATTCGAAATAGTCCGTACAACATAAAATTATCTTTTACCTATTTTACTACTATAATCTTTATGTTTATGTCTATAATATCCAGACATCATTATATCCATATTTATTTCACTTCCTCCTTTATATTTTCAAAGACATTTTCTTTACACAATTTTCCAGCAATTTTTCAACCCTTAGACATTGTAAGAAAACGTGTTCTGCATTTTCTTCTTTACCACAGTCTATACAAACTCTGTCACTGATTTTTATATGGCATATTCCTTTTACTGGTAATTTATTAATCACTAATCTCCATAAAAATTTTTGACATTCTACTTATTACACCATGTTTTTTTCACTTTTGTGCCTTTAACTTTTTCCTTCGCTAGCTCTTTCCAAGGATTAACATAATAATATTGTGTTGTGACATTTTTATACCACAGTTTTCGTTTCATTATCTATTTCATTAATTTTTATTTTCCATAAAAGAATGTAGAGTTTAGGGAAGTTCCCTGATGCCCTGTCCAAATTTCCTCTAGTGGAATAAATATCACCTTGGGTCTCCCCCTGAAAAGAGGCTACTAGCCTAGTGGGGCTAACCTCAACAAAATTATAAATAAGTTATAAGTTTTAAATTAAATCCACAGTAATCATTTCAAAAGCGAAGAAGAAAATACTGTGCATACTGCCAATTTAAAACAGTGTTTTTGGTAGCTAGAGGGAGAGTGCCAGGTAATGTGACACTGAAATGGCTACTGGGTGGGAGGGCCCTGATCTATTACCCTGCCTAGGGCCCCATTTGACCATCATATGGCTCTGAATCTGGGTGTAAACTTGCTGAGGGTGGAAGTGATTATTCAGTAGTAACCAGGGATATGCTGCTGCTATTTCTGAGGGGAGGACATTACTGGCTGGAGTTATAATTACTTTTTTATTGGTTATTTCACTTTGCCTACTTAGCATAAAAGTCAGTGGGTGCACTCTCTGCAGCACTTCACAATGCTATAGTTGACAAATACAGGCACTTTCAGTTTCAAACTCTCTCCTAGGAACCTCAGTCAACTCCACCTTCCAGTCAGAGTTGCATATATTGCAGTGTTAAGCAAATGTATGTCATTGCACATCTATAGCTAATCTCAAAGCCAGTCATGACTGGATTAATTACTGACTGACTGGCTTTTCTGCTTGTACCAAATTCACTCTCTGTATTTATTCCTTTTACCCTAAATCATCACCTTAACTAGGGGCGGAAACATCAGTATCGTGCCCTATTCATCCATCAATTTAACCTTGTTGCTAGGCCATACTAAAATTAACAATATTTAAACATTAACAAATCTAGATTTAATATTTTAACTAATATTTTAATTCAGGAACTGAAGCTTTATTATATTCAGTTTTCTTCCTTGATACACCTCCCACACTTGGTCAAAACGGAAGGTTTCCCAGCAAGTGTTGCCAGCTTCATAGCACTTGGTATACTCAGTGTTGCTTGTAATGTTTCTCATTGAAGGTGAACAGGTGGTGTAGTTCCTTTATATGCTTTATTACATAGAAACACATCAAGATGGATAGCAACAGCATAAAATATAAATAAACTGATTAACTGACAGACTGCACAGACATACATGCTTACATCTTAACAGCTTACTACAAAATGGCAGTCAGGCTCGCATGTGCTCAGTATTTATACACTTGTGTAAGGCCATGGAAAGCTTCTTAAAGGTATACATACTTACTGATCTACATCCTCCCTCTTTAATGAATTGCCCACAGTGAAATGACAAATCTTGAATAAGATATGCAATTATACAGACACTAAGAAATAAACACATGTCCAAGTTGCCGTGTATCTGGAACATAGTCTGGAAATGCGACCTGATCTAGTGATATAGCAATTAGAACTGGGTTTATCAATAGGGACAGTCATTGGTGAACAATCTGTTTCAGGAATTTTGGGAATCTTCTCAGGAATAGGGATATTTGCTGGAATGTCCTCTGGAACTGGAACACTGGATGACTCACTTTCAGATCTACAGTCCTTTTCACAGGCAACATGCTGTAATACAGGCTCAGACACCAGTACTAAATGTTTCCAATTCTGGCTAAATTCTACTCATTGTGATTCCACAATGTACAATCTCAGCTCTAAGCAAACACTTTTCATGACTCCAATCCAATCAAAACCTTTGGACATCTTACTATCTCCCCTTCTCATAATGGATTGGGTGGTTTGCTGGACTTATCATAATAGGACTTCTGGGATAAGCACTTCTTTAATAGATGGGCTTTCACTGATCTGTTGTTTTTGACACATGGAACCAATAATAAACTACAAATTGGTAGTGTGGTTCTGGTTTGTCTCAACAGATGTCTCTGTGCAGGTGAACCAAGATGTTTATCACAAGGAATATTTCTGAGATCCAAGCGATTCAGAAAAACATCGCTATTGTCTCGTTTTGACTTCTCTAGTAATTGTTTCATACTTTGAACTGCATGCTCTGCCAAACCATTTGATGGTGGGTACTCAAGGCTACTCGTAACATGAATAAAGTCCCACTCATCAGCAAATCTTTTGAACTGCTGGCTTGTAAATTGTGTACCATTGTCAAAAGAACTTTGTGCGGACTCAACCACGGTAGTCCAGGAATCTGGTTTAGCTGAAGTGGTTCTTTCCACTGATGTGGCTTTGTACTAGTTCATACAGAACAAGATGAAAGTACTCTGTCAATATCCTGTGATACAGAAGGCCAAAATACTAGTTCTCTCATCCTTCTTTTGGTAGAATCAGTTCCTGGGTGGCCATGATGCAAAATGGTAATATACTCTTGTTGCAAGGATTTTGGAACAATCACTTTTGGACTTTTCATGATGATGCCATTGCCAAAGAAAATATCATCTCTGTAAGGAAAATAAGTTTTCACTTCTATTGGTAAGCAAGATTGCTTTGATGGCAATCCTTGACTGATTAAGCTGTTGAGCTTCTGAAGAACTGGATCTAAAGCTGTATGACTCCTAAGCTCATCAAGATGTGTGGAAGAAAAATTTCTCACTTCTATGACTTCAAAATCAAGTTGCTCATTGTTATGTTATTCTGTGTTTGTTCTGTGTGATCTGGATAAACTATCAGCAAGATAAAGAAGTTTGCCTTTTGTGTAAACAAGATTGAAATTATACTTTTGCAATTTCAACATCATGCATTGTAATCTGGCAGGAGCTGCATTCGTAGGCTTTCTCAAAATAGTGACTAGAAGTCAGTGGTCAGTTTCAATTTGAATTGGGTGGCCATAAATATAATCATGGAACTTCGAACATGCAAACACAATTTCCAAGTGCTCTTTCTGTATCTGTACATACTATATTTCAGTTTAGGTTAGAGTTCTACATGCATAGGCTACTGGTCTACCCTCTTGAAGAATGACTGCACCAAGACCAAACTTTGAAGCATCACAAGAAAGATTAACTGGTTTATGAACATCATAATATCTAAGAGTTGGCGGACTGGCAATTCTCTGTTTCAGGACATTAAAATGCGCTCTGATGTTGCTCTAACCATGACCAGGATACATCTTTGCATGTCAGCTCTCTGAGCAGTGCTGATAGTTGTCTCAAATCTGGAATGAAATTGCCTAGATAGTTAACCTTGTCAAGAAAATGTTGTAGGGCTTGAATATTGTCTGAAGCTGGCATCTCAGGAATAGCAATTTGTTTGGAAGGCTCTGGTCATAAGCCTGAACTGGTAAACAAATGACCACCATAAGTAACTTCTCGTAGCCTGAATTTGCACTTCTGAGGATTCAGCTTAAGATTTACTTCACGTGCTCTTTCCAGAACTTTCTTGAGGTTTCTGTCATGCTCAACCTCACCATTAGGTCGTACAAGAATATCATCTACTATAATAGCATAAGGATACCCAGAAAAAAGTTTGTTCTGTGGCACGCTAGAAGACTTCACTGGCAGAATTAATCCCAAATGCAATTCTTAAAAATCTGTACCTGCCAAAAGGAGTACTGAAGGTGGTTAGCAAAGAAGATTTTCAGTCAAGCAAAATTTGCCAAAATGAGCTCCTTGCATTCAAAACAGAAAAAAACACTGGCATTTGGCATAAGAGCAGCAACTTGAATGTACACATTGGATGATGAGGTCTTTTCAGTGCTTTGTTCAAATCTCTTGGATCAATACCTATTCTATCATCTGAGTTTTTCTTATGAGCTACCACCATGGAAGATACCCATTCAGGTGGTTCATCAACTGTACAAATCACACCTTGCTGCACCATTTTATCTAGCTCAGGTTTGACTCTGTTCTGCAGAGCTACTGGCACTTTCCTGGCTGGTCTGACAACTGGGCTGACCTCAGGGTCTAACTTCATGGAGTACACAACTGGGAGTTTGCCTAGTTTATCTTTGAAAAGATTAACATAGGTAGAAAAAAATAGACTAGGCAAAATTAGAACAGTGTTTTTTAAGCTTACATGGTGGACTTCCTTATTAAATGAAAGTAGTCCCATTTTTCAAACTGTCTCTGAAACCTAATAATGACTGTACATGCTTTTTGACTACATAAAATTGCAAGTCATAGCTGTTCCCAGCAGAGTAACATGAAAGCACTACTGAACCTTCAGTTTGGATTTCCTCAGCACCATAAGCAACAAGCTTCGCACACTTTGCTAAATCAAGCTTCTCACCAGCACATATTCTAGCAAATATTTCTGCTGGCATAACACTGCATTTTGAACCTGTGTCACTTTTGAGCTCCATGGGTCTTTCATTTATCCAAACAGTACAAAATACTTCATTCTTTGCCTATAAATCTACTGCAGTGACTATTTCATTAAGCACTGACACACCATCAACACAAAAAATTGGGTCACAGCTTTCTAATTCATCAACTTGTCTCTTGGAATGTTCTCTTTTAATAAAAGAATGAGCCTCTATTTATTTACAAAATCTTTGGAAATGATTCCAGTTTTTACATCTGTGGCACTGCTGACCAAAAGCTAAGCACTTTTCTCTTTTAGACACACGATTCCCACCACAATTACAACAGTTGACTATGAGTTTGCTGACTCACCACTGTGCTTCACTGAGACTGTGAGTGCTCTGGAATTTGCTAAAAAGCTACAGAGTTTACCATGGACTGTTACAGGGCTCACAGTTGCTGCCAAGTGCTTGGGTCTGTTTCTTTTAACCACATGCTGCATACTATCAACATGAGCTTTAGAAGACACTGGACACATGCTTTTCTTATTTGTAAGCATATTTGTGTGCTTTTCTGTGAACTCATATATCTGACAAATCTCAGTGGCGTTATTCAAAGTTAAATCACTGTCACACAGCAAAATCTTTCTCACAGCATCATTTTTAATACCACACACACACAAGTCTGTCTAGTAACAACTCATCCCTTAAATCATCAAATCTGCATGTTTTAGCTTCATTTAAAGTCAGTTATATGTGCTGCAAAGGTTTCCCCAGGATTTTGATCTCTTGTGTAAAATAAGTGCTTTTCCATCATAATATTCATTTGGGGGTTACACATTGCTCTGAACTTATGTTTTAAGCACTCGGGATCTTACCTTGATTCAGCCGGTACCACTATATGGTGGTTTCCCCCTCTCCTGCAAATATAGCAGGTGCATACACAAATGAATACTCTCTTTCTATGGCTTCTGAACCAGCTAAATTAAGCAGAATAAATGCCTTTGTATGTGCATCTTTAACAGAAAATGCAGCTTGTATGTGAATATTGTACTCTTGCTCAAACACTCTCCATTTCTCTGCAATATTATCACCAAATACAAGTGGACCTATTTTTTGAAATCCTTCAGCCAAGTCAACAAAGTATGCTTAAACATACTGCAAATATGGCCCTTGTAATTATGCACGAACATGCACATACAGCCAGAACTTGTAATAACATTCAAATCCACAATAAACTCTTCGACATTCTGTACATAGCAAAATATGCTTTGAAATGGCTGTATTTTGCAAAATAACTGTACTGTAATACTGCACAAACATGCAAACACTTCATACACAGAATATCTTGAATAGCTTTAATTAATGCAAAAAAGTAGCACATAGCAAAAACATGCGTTTTCCTTATTTTATACATTTTATGTGATTTGGACTTTATTTCAAACATTTTCTGTAGTTATTTGAATATTTTTTTCAATATGTCGCAGTTTTGGACATTTCATTAACTTAGAAATTCATTTAGAGCACTCTGAGCACTTTGTGTTATATTTTGAGAATAAGGAATCATTTAAGTAAGCTTTGGTACCTGAAATGTGTTTCTGACCTGTTTTGTGAGTCGTACATGCAGTAGGGATGATCCATTCCTCTATATTCCTCCACCATTAACTGAGTGCCTTCTCGGTCCTGAATCTGGATTTCCTGCTGTTTGTCTTGTTTCTCATTGAAGATGAACAGGCAGGGTAGTTCCTTTATATGCTTTATTGCATAGAAACACATCAGGATGAATAGCAACAACATAAAATATAAACCAACTGATTAACTGACAGACTACACAGACATACATGCTTACATCTTAACACCTTACTACAAAATAGCAGCCAGGCTCACACTAGTGCAAGTCCATTGAAAGCTTCTTAAAGGTATACATACATACTGATCTACACTCAGGCAGTGTAAGAATTGCCTGATGCTTACAAATAATGATCTGTTGTGAGAGATTCTGGTGGTTTACTATCAAATGCCTGAAAACCAAAAGAATGAATCCCAAATAGACTGAAAATTCAAAATACTGAATACATTTTTAATGCAAGAGGCATGCCATCCTGCTCCCCTCATGTGGGGGGCTGTGCCCCCCACACCCCCCACTAACTATATATACCAATTCCAAGATCGCACAACAGTGGAGAAGGGGCAAATTCCATCATTCAGTATTTTGAATTTTCAGTCTTTTGTTTTTTCAGTCATTTGATAGTAAACCGACTCTGGTACCTATCCAAATTTGAGGCCACAGTCTCACAAACAAACATTTCCTGTGAGCACCAGTCACCTACACTCCACTCCACAGATACCCACACTAATTAATTATATGCTGGGGCACAAAAGAAATCCTTGTTCAGGCCACAGTGGAGTAGAAGGTGCAAGGTTCAGCATAAAGTAAACACCACAATGTTATTTAGAAACAACACAATTAAGCATCACCAGAAAATAGCACAACCTAGACCAGTTCCACAAAAGCAATCTTCAAACACAAATAGAAATGTACTACTGATTGGCGACTCCATAGTTAGGCACACAGATTCCACACTCACAAGGCTGGACAAAAGCAGGTAACAGTGAACTTTCTCTCAGGGGTCAAGATTGCTGATGCGCTTAGGACCTTTAAACTAGACAAGTATGAGTATGTCATGGTGGTGGTCCATATTGGAAAGAAATGACCTGGTGCACAGAACCCTGTGTGATACAGAAAGAGACATGACAAATTTCTCCATGACTAGACCTGTGAGATTCACTATATAAAATGCAAGTAAGTAAATATGTAGCTAAATTTGCAATCCTACCCCTTCTTATCTAAATATTCCATTCTATAACAAAGGGGAGAGAAGTGGACAGAAAGTGGACTCTTTGAACAAAAGGCAATTGTGCTAAGAGTATAGAAGGAATTCCTTCAAGGTTTTCATATTGTGCAGCAGGTAGTAGGTAATAGGAGACAGATGGTTATCTTGGTCATACAAGTGAGGTAATGGCTGGCAGATTTAGAGGAAAAAATATGGAAGAAGATAAAAACGGGTAATGGACAACTGGTCTTCTACAACATCTCTCACGTATGCATAAAGGACTGGAATATGACAGTTAGAGCCAGATGGCACCCTCCTTAGATAAGTCCTGTGTGCTACAGCTCTCCTGAGTGAGCAGCTTCAGATACTTAGCTTCACTACACCATATACCCCCAGGAAACTGGAGGCACTAAATAATGGTAAGGTCACTCAAAATGGTCAGCTGGATCATATCACAACTTTAGTACCTCCCAAATGTGCCACAATGTTCACAACTTTAAATCTGTTTTTTATTATTATTTATTTATTTTATTTTTATTTATTTGAGATTAGTTTACCGGGATAGTCTAACTGAGCAGATGCCCTTTTTCAGTGCAGACCCAGGGAGGACAGCTGCAAGGAAAAGTAAACAACCATACATTATTTACATAGTAATAGTAGCATAATACATAACAACAAGGCAAGCATTTACATACAATGGATAGACCAAACTTACTATGAGTTTCGGTATACATTCATTTGGTTGGCTGGTGGATGGCCGACCGGGAAATGTCCAAAAGCAGTGCAGCAAATTCTCATGTGTCCAAATGCAATATGTGCGAAACGCACAATATAACCCCCTTTTTGACCCATGATAGTGCTTGTTTAGGTGGTAGAGCGGTCGGAAATGTCGCATTCGGTGTTTTTTATGGCATTCTGACCGCTCGCCACTATAAAATTCAACATTCCGGTTCAGAAAATATAACGTTTGGAGAACGTTTCTTCACGTAAATGAATGTATACCAAGAGTTTTAAATGTTAGGTTGCCATGCTATAGGTAGACATAACATTTATAGTATACAAAAAATGTTTCCATACTTAGTTGACGAGTTGAGTTCTACTGACGAGCTATAGTATAGAACTTGTAGGAACAGGATAGAGACAGGAGAGTTAAGGGATTACATAGGAGGGACAGTAAGTGGCGGAAGCAGAGAGACAGGAGTAAAATGCTGGGTAAGGATATGGAGGAAGCAATAGAAGAGCGAAGGTTAGCAGAACGTATGGTAATAAGGAGCAGGTGGTTATAAGAAAAAGTACAGGTAAGGTGAGTCAAGGGTAGTACAATGTTAGGGAATAATACATGAGGTATGCTAATTAAGGTGAGGTAGAAATAAAGAAATAGGAAAACAGCATAACAGGTGAGACAGAGGAGACTAGGGAAATGAGGGTACTGATGACTGCGTGTGATGAAGAGACGAGGAGGAAGAGAAATGCTAGTATGCAAGGCTACTCTGCAGGAAGAACGGGATTTAGCCAGGACAGGAGAATGAGCAAAACCAGGTGTCAGTTAGGTGAGTCTTTAGTAGTTTTTTGAACTGGGAGGCGTTAGCAGCAGTAAGAATGAGTTAAGGGATAGTGTTCCAAGTTCTGGAGACACAGTTAAAATAGAGAGAATCCCCAGCACTGTTATTAGATTTTGTGTCTTGTAGTAGAAATCTGTTTGAAGATCTAAGGACCTGTTTATTTGGCAGTTGTAAGTTTGGTACAGGTTAAGTAGTTGGGTAATTCTAACCAGATGAGTTGTCGTAGAGAAGTGCAATGGTGGGATCTGTACGTGGAGTTTGTAGAAGCATGGCTATTTTGTTGTAGCAGGCATCTAGTTCAGCTAAATCTGATTTCTCTAGGTTGGTGAAGATTGCAGAGGCATAAAGTAGAGTAGAGAGTAGGTGGGTTCTGGCAATAGACTGTATAGTAGAGATGGTGAGGTATGGTTTGATTCTAAATAGAGCACCTAGTTTTATATGTGTACTTTTAATGATCCGAGATAGATGTTTATTAAATTTCATGTTATTATCAATTGTGACGCCGAGCAGTTTTGAGATACAGTGGTATTGTTGGAAGAATATATTAGAAATGAGGATAGATAGTCTGAGGTTTTCTTATGTGCAAACAGTATTAGTTTAGTTTTATAAGGACTGAGTATTAGTTGTGAGTTAGAGAGCCAGGATTCTACAGCTGAGAAAGATTGTTGAGTTATTTCTTAGAGTTGAGGAAGGGAGGGTGCAGCACAAATAAGTGTAGAGTCTGCCCCATACTGTAAGATAGAGGCGATGAGGGTAGTAGTTGTGAAGTTTATTGGTTAAAATTCTGAAGAGAAGAGGACCTAGGATTGAGCCCTGTGGACTGTCCATGATGACAGGCAATGGAGAGGATAAATCTTGGTCCCATATAACAGCTTACTGTCGATTAGATAGGTACTTATGAAACCATGCAAGGGCTGAATGCCCGAGTTTTACATTTGAGAATTCAGTGAGGAGTTTCTGATGGGAGACAGTATCGAATGCTTTGAATAGGTAGTTTACTTTTATTTCTGAATTGGTTGATTGTGTTTGTGAAACATAGAAGGGCAACTGCAGTACTAAGACTGGGTTGGAAACCATGTTGAGTATTAGTTAGAAGAATATTACATAATAGGTAGTTCATGAGCTGGCTGTGAATACATTTTCGTAGAACTTTGGATAGGGGAGAGAAAATTGCTATTGGCCTATAGTTAGAGAGCTCAGTAGAGGTACTGCCTTAATGTAGTGGGATGATGTGGGATATTTTCCAAATTCTGGGAATGTATAGCTCTGTGACACAGCAATTAATTAGAATAGAGGCAGGATAAAAGATAGCATCAGCAGGTAGTGTAAGGTATTGTGTAGGTAAGTTGTCAGCCACTAGGGTTGTAGGTTTGAATTTATTGAGCATGTTTTATGGTATGGTTTGGATGGGTTTGAAAGAGAAGGTATTGGTGGCTTTGTTGGATTCTGTTGGTATGGTTAGAGGAGCATTGCTGTTGTTCTTGGTGAATGATAATTATGTAATTAGTAAAGTATGAATTAAATTGAGTAGCTATACTGTCCGTGTCATTTGTAGTTGAACGGGGTTGGTGCTGAAGATTGTCCAGGTTGGAGAAGTTGTTTTATAGCAGACCAGAAGTTTTGTGGGTTGTTTCAGTGTTTTGTTGGATGACACTATAATATAGCAATAACCCACGCCTGGGTGTGGGTAATGCTGGATTTACCCATGATTGGTGTGGTTTGGTCATGAGGGCGAAGCCCGAATGGCCAAACAAAGGCAACCGTGGGTAAATCCAGCATTACCCACACCAAGAAGTGGGTTATTGATATTGTAGAATGACATTATTTAAGAAAAAAAAATACTTACTTTTCTTAAATAATGGCATTGTATAATGCCTCCTTGCTGCCCTTCTGCAGCTGTCTGGTATTCTGCGGCAGTTCTGATGTACTGCGCATGCGTATGCTTACGCAGTACATCAGATCTGTGGGTGGAAGCAACGGAGAAAACAAGATCTCCGTTGCTTTTTACAAAGTGTCTTGCTATGTTAAAGGAGTTTAACATAGCGAGACAGCTTTAAAAAAAGCAACAGAGAATCTCCGTTGCTTTTTTAAAGCTGTCTCGCTATGTTAAACCCATTTAACATAGTGAGACAGCTTTAAAAAAAAGCAATGGAGAAAGGAAGATCTCTGATACTTTTTTTTAAAGCTGTCTTGCTATGTTAGACTCCTTTAACATAGCAAGACAGTGTCTAAAAAGCAATGGAGATCTTGCGTTCTCTGTTGCTGTAAAATAAGACTTATACTAATGGAAAAAGTCTGGGCGACCGGACCTTTTTCCATTAGTATAAGTCTGATTTACAACGTGCATGCTGACCAATCAGCATGCACATTTTGGAATATTAATGGGGGTCATTGTATAATAGTTTTTTTATCTTTATTGATCTGTATTTTGGCTTTGTTTCTTAGGTGCCGGTAGTAATCTAGGCTGGCTGTGTTTTTTGTTGGTTTGACATTATGCCCAGGCTTTATCTTTAAGTCTGAGTAACTCTTTGCAGTCTTTTGTTAGCCAGGGAGCATAATTCAGTTTTACTCTTACAGTTCTGGATGGTGCTAGCCTATTTAATATGTTTAGGAAAGTGTTATTGAAGTAATCTACAGCAGAATCTAAGGTGAGTAATCTTAATGGGGTCCAGTCATAGTGCTGAAGGATGGATATAAATGTTTAAGGTGTACATTTTTTTTTTTATGAATTTGTTGATATATATATTGGGGGGTGAAGATGCTGTCTGAGCAGCTAGGTAGGGAGGTGGTCGACGATGCTACCAGGGAGTCAGCCTGATTAATGGACATGTGAAGGTTTGTTGGTTAGGACCCAGTCAAGAATTGACTGTCTATTGGTGCTTTTGTCGACTTTTGTTAGAGATAGTAATAGTTGGGAGAAACTGTGCAGACTGATGAAGTTTGAGGGGTTATCTGAGGAGCAGGTGAATCAGTCTGTTTTAAAATCATCTATTATGATGGTTTCCTGGGGAAATGCTAAGGATGACCAGTGCAGAAAGTCCTCAATTATAGCAGGGTTGTTTCCAGGAGGGATGTATGTTCCTGTAATAGATATTAATTGGGATGTATTTCGAATCTGCTAAATAAGATCATGGCATTATTGAATTCGGGGGGGGGGGGGTGTTTCTAAATGTTCTAGTTTAAGAGTACTTTTATAAATAATAACCATTCCACCACTGCATTTGTTTATTCTGCCAGTCTGCAGATGTTGTAGCCTGCACATAGAATTCCATTGTTGTTTATTTCTGGTTTCAGCCAGGTTTCAATTAGTACTGCTATATCAGCGGAGTAGTGTGAGAGAGAAGTGTTAAATTCATATATCTTACTGGCCAGAATCCTGAGATTCATGTTGGGAAGTAATAGGTCAGATTCTTGTTACAAAGAATGTGGTCACTAAATGTATGACTACAACCACTGTCCTTAAATTGTCTTTATTTATTGTAATTTAATGACATGAAAAGAAAGTGAGGACTGTAGAAAAAAAAGCCTGCCTTTCCAGTGACTAGTAGGTTAATATCGTAGAAGGAAATGATATTTCTTACTGTGAAGCCACGACTTTAAATGCACATTTCAAACATCTGTTGCATCATGAGGAAGTAAGACTCACAAACTGTTACATTTCACAAGACTGATAAAACAGCAGTCCTGTTCTGCAGAGTACTTATCACATAATGTGATCAAGCAATCAGTAGAGAAGTGCAGATAAGCTAGGCCTACTGACTGTGTCATTCTGATAGTGACTCTGAACAGTAGCCCCGAATAAATACAAAGTAGTTTGGTTTTCGTGAAGTTATATTAGGAATATGCACAAAGGCATATGTTTAACTGGTGCTTTAGCATTGACACATATACTGTATCACAACAATGAGAAGTCTGTCAAAACCTCTTCCATACTGTGCCTGCTCTTTCCATCAGTATTTAATGGATCTTATTATGGAGAAATCTGACATCATTAATTGTCCTATAAATCCAGGAGGCTTCAGTACCTGTGCTGTCAGTCCCTTACTTTTCACCAAAACTAAATACAACACAGTGTGGAAAACTACCACGCTCACTCCCTGTCCCACACTTTTTATATTGCTGTGGATAAAAAGAAGGATTCACCTCAATATTTTTATGTATTTTTCTATGTATCTATCTATCCTTTGTTGACTGGGTTTGTCCCGCAAGTAGTATTTATACTACTAGGGAATATTTGGCCATGGCATCAGGAAGTTTCCCTTACTCTGTTTGATAGGTGCTGTGGAATCTTTTACATCTACCTAAGCTACCACCAACTCAAGCAGATGGGACCTCACTTTAACATCTCATCCAAAGGATGAATGGAGCTATGATTCCCTCATCTTTCACCTATACTAAATATATTACAGCAAGGGGGAGGTCTGCACGATGTCTGTCCTTTTAGGTAAACAGAATGCTTTTTTCCATATTAAGTAGGTCCTTCACCTTTCAGTAGTGCTAAATATATAACATGTTGCACTGGCCCCTTCCCACAAAGTATCCGTCCCTGTGGACAAAAAAGGTTGGTTTTTGGTCTACTCCTATCAGAGACTTTAATTTATTTGTATTTGTTATAATTCTACAAGATACACCTATCATTTGGTTACCTAAGAGCTCTTTTTGGTAAGTGATGTGCTCAATCACACAACAGACAAGTGGATAGTTAACAGAATCCCGTATCCCCTTGGCTCACAAATGCCACCTGCACCCTAATGGCTCAGAGGGACAAAACCTGGAATCTCTGGACTAAAACTAATCTCCCCTTCCATCTCCAACAATATAGACACCTATGCAACCTTACTAAGAAAGCTATCACCAATGATAAGAGAAACTACTACACAAACCCTCCTGAAACACACCTAAACAACCCAAAGAAATTCTGGCATACAATTAACCAAATCCTTCATCCAGGAAACCCCTCCTGTCCCAAACCTAGCCCTACAAATACTCCTCTCCAAACTGCTACTAATTTTAACTCCTATTTTATAAACACCATCAGCAAACTAACCAACCATCCAACTCCCAACTCAAACTCTACCTCACCCACTAAACCCCCTAAAACCTCCAACACCTCCGCAGCCTTCCTCCTGAAAACTGTATCCACCAACTACATTAAATCCCTACTTCTTAAACTTAAGCTATATTTCCCTTCAGCAGATGATCTCCCTCCACTCTTTCTCCAGAAAGCAGCCAACTCCATAGCCCCACCCATCTCCATTCTCATTAACCAATCCATTACTGAGACCAAAGTCCCAGCAATCTGGATAAATTCTACACCCTACCCATCCATAAAGGTGGCAGCTTCACCAAACTATCCAACTTTAGGCCCATTGCAATTCTATCGCCCCTCTCAAAGATCCTGGAAAAATGTGTTCATAAACAAATCTTACAATACCTCCTACAAGAGAACCTAATCATCCCTACTCAACATGGATTTCGTCCTAGTCACAGTACCAATGCCATCACACAAGCCAGAGACCAGAACATACTAGTCTCCTGCCTCTTTCTTGATCTCTCAAAAGCTTTTCACACCATCTGTCACCCCTTCCTCTAAAATAAACTCTCTGAACTCAACCGATCTACCTCTACTTACCTCTTGGTTCTCTAGCTAACTCAGCAATCGTTTCCAATCTGTAAAATGGCTTTTTGCTATCTCCCCAGAGCTCCCTATAAACATGGGAGTTCCCCAAGGGTCAATACTGGGCCCACTAATATTTAATATTTTTACCAATCAGTTATCTACTTCCTCTTCACTGTCATCACTTGTACAATATGCTGATGACTCCACGGTTATCACCATAGCCGATACCCTCTCCGATCTACACACTAAAACTCAGAACTCCTTTTTGTCTATTGAAAAATGGCTCAACCAATGCCATCTAATCTTAAACCCAATAAGACTAAACTCTTGCTTTTTGTCCCAAAAACAATGTATCATCTAAAACCTTCTTTCTCTATCTCTTCCCACAATAACACACCCATCATGGTCGATACTCACACCAAACTACTTGGGGTCATTATTGATGACAGCTAAAATTTGACCTACATGTACTCAGTAACATTAAGAAACCCACCAAAAACTTGGACTCCTCGACAGGAACAAAACTTTTTTTCTAGAAAAGCCAAAACTGCCCTATCCCATACCTATCTACTACCAACCCTTCTCTACAGCTCTCATATACTCACCAACTTACAAACCACACTCCTCTCTAAATTAGACTCCACCTACAACAAGGTTGCCAAATTTGCTGCTGAACTCCCATACTTTTCTCATCACTGCTTAGCACTCAGAAAACTAAACTGATTAGAGCTTCCCCATAACATTCTCCTCTCTCAACTTCAGATAATTCACTCTATACTGCACCAGCCATCTGTCCCAGCAGTAACTCAATTATCTCCAACTACTCCCCACCCAGGACACTTCGAAGCTCAGAACAACATCTCCTTACCATATACAAGCCAAAGATCAACTTCAGCAAAAACCTCTACAGCTATTCACCAGCTGGAATAAACTTCCACTCGACATTTGAATTATTAAGCCCAAACATCAGTAAAGAAATGCATTAAAAAAACCACCTAAGCAATACAAGACTATGTCACTGTAATCATCCCCCAGACTGACCTTACTTCCCTCAACTAACCTGTCTCCCTCACCCCTCCCTCACCTGTATCACCCTACTTCCTTTCTCTTCCACCTAATTTCTTTGCATTCTTCCTACTTCTTCTAT
>NC_056744.1:1599965099-1599977599 GCF_019279795.1 Protopterus annectens | reverse complement strand
AGATACAGCAAAAATGTGTTCTTAAAGGGGAGATAACTGCTCCCCCACTGTAGTGCCCCCCAGTTTTAAAACTACTGTATTACTGACATCTGAATGGAAAGTCCATGACCACAACACTGCATGCTTTGTAGCATATATTCATCACTCTGTTTCAGCCAATCAGTCATCCATTCCTGCCCTACAACATGACAGTGGCCTTCCCAGACTGTGGACTCAACACGTGGTACAGCAGTGTGGCAGCTATAAGTTGGGTCTTTTAAGAAGCATCTGTAAGAGTAATTGATATATCATGTTGGCATGATGGCAATAAGCATGTTTTTCATTTAGAATTGCATAGCAAATGACACATTCACTGGCAATCGAACAAGAAAGCAGCCCTGAGTTATATTTCTGTAATCTAACTATTAAAGCAAAAGATCAGTGCATAGATACTGTTATTCTGAAGTCTATCACTTCCTAGTACAATGCTAAGTATGAAACAGTGCCACTTAAGCTTAAATAACTGTTTCGCAGCACCTACAGAGGGAGACAATAAGGGAACAAACTGAAAAATGAACTTCATCTGACTTCCTCTTTTCATTTGCCTTCATTTTCATGCCATATATAGACAACATCTGAGTGTACGGTAGATCTACAGAGAGTCTCTCATCATGAGCAGATCAAGCCAGCAGCTATTGTGGATTTTGGTTGGGAGGGTGGCCTAATGGTTAAAGTGTTTGCCTTACAAATACAAGGTGCAGGATTTGAGTCTCGCAAGGGATAGTTGGCTAGGCTTAAAATGGCTCACCAGGGCAGTTAGCCTGGTACTAATCCATAAACTTATGTCTTGTGGGCCCTTTACCACCACACTGTCCACAAGAGCTAATTATTTATTCGGCAGCATTGGCCACAAGACAGGAGGGATATAGTTACAGGGAAGTATGTGTACTTTAATCAGTGACTCACATCTATTATAAGTAATCAGGAGCATACAGGGACCAAATCTAAGAATCATTATAACCTTTTCCTCTATTAATAGGCAATAGGCTAGAAATATGGATTTAACTGTGAGATATATTGTCACTTCTTACATTTTGACTGGCTTGTCACCACTCAAAGTATTTAGGCATGACTGTTATTAAAAGATAAATACACATGTGTGTGGAAACAGTGTGGTCACCACCAGTGATTTGTGCATTATTTTTACATTAAAATTGTATATTTACATGTAAACTGCAGTGCATTTGTGTGCCACATGGGTTTATAGGTAAGTATTAGGTTAGATGCCCTTGCTGGCCATTTTAAGCCTAGGCAGCTTCCCTTTTGGTGCTGAAATTAACCTATCCCATTTGGTTAGAGACTGGCCTTAGTCACTACCCTTTGGTATTGACTTTTACTTTGAAAAAGTAGATGCCAAACAGGTCCCAGCACTGGTGACTTGTCTCTTTGTGAAGGTAGCTTCCCCTGTATAGAATCCTGTTTTGATTTCCTATTTTAATTTATTTTTGGAGTTTTTCTCCAGGAGCCTCAGCTGAAAATGGATTTCTACCCAGTTGGACTTTCCCAGTAATCAAATGTTAATAAACAAATAAATAGTTTTTTCACAAGCTGAAGAAGTTTACAAGTGAGGTTGTTGTGTCTTTTCCCGGTTAGGGGTTGCCACAGCAGAACTCCGGTCCACTAATGATTAGCAGTAGATTTTTACATGCTGAGTTGCCAGCCCTAACGCACAACCTTCAACGAAGGTACACCCATGTCTCCACACAGAAGACACTCTAGCTGAGAATCGAACAGGACAACATCTTACTGGGAAGCGACAACGCTCCCACAGCACCACCACCACAGTTATGTTAAGTTTACAAAATGAGGTATATGAACTTATTCTGAATAATTTTGGACTGTGTGTCAGTGTCCAAGGCATGATAGCATAGGCTTCACAACAGCTTTGCTTTCCACCCGTTCCCATTCTGTAGGGAGTATGTATGGGAAGTAATGCATGTGTGCATGTGTATAATGCACCAAACAGCTGCCATCTTCAGTGATACTTCCATGAAATTCTCCTTCCTGAGTACTTCAGATACCAAAAAAAAAAATAGTGACTTTGCTGTCCTCTAAATATTGTATCAGTCTGTCTGTTTCTGTTATTCCAGTCTCAGCTAGGTCCTGAACTCTGCTGGCCATCACAGCGGAATGCAAAAGCACCTATTGTCAAGCCACCCTCTTCCTGAACAGCCTTCTCCTTTGATCTCCACAGGCCTAGATGATGCGATGTTCCATGTATCAGGCAGTAGCACGTCACAGATGTACAGTGTTGCAGAGGCTCAGTTAGAGGTATACCCCAAAAGCAATGTCATGTGGCAACAAGCAACCCTTCGCTGGCAGAATGTAAAAATGGAGAATTCATGAACCCAGTCCATAGTACAATGAGCAGATCTACTCCTTTGTGTTCCTTCCACGTTATCTCTACCACAGCAGCATGAACAGCTCTTTATTGCCTAGAGCTAATATAAGCTTCTTATAAGAGAGCCAAGTACTGCTGGTTACCTGTGAGAAACTGCCATTTTTTGGCTGACAAAGCCTCCTCTCTCTGCCTGCCCAGACTATCACTCTGCTGCATATTGGATTATCGGTCATGCCAATCTGCTAATGTGCCCTCTAGCCAGTCAGAGACACTAACATCCATCAGTGTTGTTTCACACTCTTTCTTCTCCAATGGGGTGAATGTGTGATGATGCCAGCACAGCATGAATATGCCTCTGCTCCTCTTCATATGAAATGTACTGCAGCTCTCACCCCCCCCCCCCACACACACACACACACATCCTTCCTGCACAAAGAGAAAGGAGAACTATCTGCTAACCACATGATTCTGTCTTTCAAACGCTAGGCCATCAGAACCCCATGTCATTCCTGCCTTGTATCACCTGTATAACAAGATGTGAACAGGTTTATAGGTTCATAGCAGACACATCTTTCCTCAGTTTCTCCAAGCTCACTTAAATTGCTTGACATTAGCAGGTGTGATGTTCAGGCCCACACTCTGAAGGCATATGACCTAATCTGTATTGCTCCTTCTCTGACATTATCATCATCATCATCTTCTGCTTTTTTATCTGCCACATTACATCATAATGGCTGGACACGGCAAACTTCTAAGATGGCTATATCCTGATCAATAGGTTAATTAGAGCTCTCCTAGTGTGAAAAGAGAACTTTGGAAGGCAGCCAGAAAAAAAACATAATGTGAGTAAAATTCAGTTAATGGTTAGTCACTACACTGCCTGGATGTCAGCAAGTAAGAAATCTGGAGAAAGTGAGAGAAAAACAAGTAGAAAAGAAGAAGAAAATGCCTGTGGGGAAGAGCCTTGCATTTGTACAGCAAAAAGCAGATCAGATTTCAGCCGAGGTACAAGATATGGCTTCCAGTAATTCAATGGGGAAAAAAAATCAATGTATTCAGAGGTCTTTAAAATTAGTGAGATGCTGGAAAATGCATACAGTCACATGACAAATGGCTGTAAAGAATACAAGAAGCTTTAAGTTGCTATTCAAATGAAATTATAAAATTGCAAAAATCAGAAGATGAAATGAAGGAAAGGCTGGCTGAGTATGAGGCTTCTCAAGAACAGCTGCTGAAAACTAGTAGAGCTATGAGACAGAGCTCACAGAGAAAATTTGAGTTTTTCTGCTGTACCAGAAAAAAATGGAAGGAAGAGTTTGCATTAATTTTATGAAAGTACGTATACACAACTGGACTGATATTCCACAACAGGACCTGTTAATAGAAAGGGCACATTGTGTCTATGTTCCAAATGTGGCCATGAGAAAGAAGTTAAGGTTTGCTGACAAAGAGACCAGTTGGTGCAATGTTTAAGGTCTTCACCTCCCATGCCAAAGTACAAGGTTTGATCCTGACTTCTGGTCAATGTCTAAATGAAGTTTGCATGTTCTCCCTGTGTTTCTGTGGGGCTCCTCCCACATCCCAAAAGCATTCTGAATATTTCCACCTCAAAGTCACCAAAGAATTCAATTGTGGGAAGCAACACAGACTTTAAATGGTGCCCTATAGGAGAAGACTTGTACAGACTGATTGCTTTGGGCATTAACTGTGATGTACAGTATCCTCTAAATAAGTGAATATAGATCACAGACTGCACGTCATGTCAGGGTTAGCCATTCAAAGGTGTAATGATTGGCTTGGGGTGATTTAGTTATGTTGACTAAGGTCTCCAAAAATGGACAAGGATATTCTTGAGTGATAAGTGGGTTGAGGACTAGACCTGTGTCAAGGATCCATGCTAATGGTGGGATGGGTGTATTTGCCCCTATTAGCCAGTGTGTACATCTTGTTCAGAGCCAGTGAACTCACCTTATGGTGTTTTGTGTGGTTACTGAATTTATTTACACCAAGTACTTCCACATGACTTCCTGTCGTGTGCTTGGTTTTGTAACTTCCTCACATCATTAAAGAAATATTTTCATTTATTTTTGGTTTTAGTGGCTATTTTAAGTTCATACTCAGCTCTGAGCTTCCTTATGGTTCTCTTAAACTCCTTATTAGCTTGTTTAAGTGTGCTCTTAAGGTAGGTAGAATGAGACGTCTTATAAGGATTATGCAATTTCTTTCTCTTGTTATAGGATTTATTTATATGGGTATTCCACCACAGTTTGTTTTTAAATTTCTCATTATATTTGTCACAGATAGGGAGTCCCTTATCGATTTTAAAGAATGGATTGAGAAAATGATTCAAGAGTTGCTAGGGACTGTACAAATGTCTTTAGATGGGATAGCTGAGCAGAGGGATATAATGAAAATGAAAAACATTATAGAAATGAGAGAAAAAGGGATATGGTAAAGAAGTTGTCATGTCTTTCGGCTTTTCCCGGTTAGGGGTCGCCACAGTGGAACTCCAGTCCGCTAATGATTGGCAGTAGATTTTTCATGAACACCAAGGTGCCAGTTCGACGTTCAACCTTCAACAAAGGCACGCCCATTACGCATGTCTTTCGAACGCCCATTCAACCGCGGGGAGGACATGTAGACTCCACACAGAAGGCACTCCTCGCACTCCAGCCGAGAATCAAATGGGAGAACCTCTTGCTGTGAGGCAGCAACGCTACTGCTGCACCAATGCGGATATGGTAAAGAAGTAATGTAAGTTATTTAGAGGGACTATCAAATGTTAAAGTATTATAGATGGAGAGGAATCTTACTGACGACAAAGAGGAGCAAAGGAAAAATAAGGGAATATTTGGATAATCTGTATGAGTTTAGAAAGGTTGCTGTTTACCAACTATTTTTTGATAACAACATCAGAGCACAAAACCTATTATCACAATATGCCCAATTCCAAAAGATCTGCTCTCAGAGTTAGTGACCACTTATACTGTGAGCAGGTGTTTTGGAATCTGGTCCCCAGAGTAAACCCTTTTTATAGAAAGGCCTTACACCAAAGTAGGCCACTTACACTGAGAACAGGTCTTTCAGAGTCAGGGTAGACTTACACTGAGAGTAACTCTTTTGGAATCTAACCCAACTTAAGCAATGGACAACAGAAAGGAGAGTTGCCAAACCAAGGGAGTCTATAACTAGAAATTAGAGATTCTTTAAAGGTATTAGACATATTTTGGAAATTCTTGGAAAATCTCTATGGAGCAGAGGAATGGGCAAGATTTAAATATGCCAA
Organism: Protopterus annectens; assembly: GCF_019279795.1. NCBI lineage: Eukaryota > Metazoa > Chordata > Ceratodontiformes > Protopteridae > Protopterus > Protopterus annectens. The sequence goes on along the minus strand of NC_056744.1, from coordinate 1,599,971,933 downwards.
GGACAGAGGAAGATGAAACACATGAATTAATATGTAAAATGGGAGTGGATGAGATAAAATGGTGATTCAACAGAGAAGTACTCAGGAACAGATGGCATTCCTGAAGAAATTTTTATTTTTATTTTATTTTACATTTGTTTACCGGGAAAGTCCTTTTTCAGCAGATGCCAGGGGAGAAAAGCTCCACATTGAACATACAGAAATGCAATTAATCAGTAGGAAACATAGGACACAGAAGTTAAAATATAAGGTTAGACACAGTTGGACAAGTAGCTATACATACAGGTTAATTAATGGATTGCTAAGCTTACATGATACATGATAAGTTTTAAACAAATCAATAAGATTCAAAAGATTAAACAAAAACTAGAGAGACATTACATCATTATACATATCTGTGTAAATAGAGAGAGAATATGACATTACATGTTTTTGAATATAGTTTACAAGTAAATTGATATGTGTAGTCCTATATGTCATCAGTTCTACAGTAGTAAATACTGTGTAATGATAGTATGCAAAGAGGCATAGGTAATAGAATAGACAGAGGGAAAATGGTTTAGACAGTAAGTGAAGCAAAGGTAGTACCATCTGGAAGTTAAGAGGGGAAAAAAGGTGATAAAAATCTGGAAGCTTTTGTTTAACAATATTTTAAAAGGAGGGACAGCACTGGCAGCCTGGAAGAAAGCATTGATGGCTGTATTACTTGAAAAGGGTAAAGACCCTTTAAATCCAATTTCATATAGACCAGATTCAATTCAAAACCAATATTATAAAGTATTTATGTTTATATTAGTTAAGGTGTTGACAAAACTGATAGATATGGATCAATGTGGTTTTGTGGAAGGAGGCAAACATCTGGCACCATTAATAGAACAATGATGATCTAAATGGGAGCAGAATGCAAGAGGAATCTGCTATCTCTGTTTAGTCTTGATGCAGAGATGGCACTCAATAAAATTAGCTTTGATTTTATGAGTAGGGTAGTGGCAACATGTGTGTTTCTTGATAGCATAACGGGGTTAATTATGAAGAAATAGGAAGGATCAGAGGGAAGAATCAAGATGGGGGTCCTCCCTGACAAGATGGGTTTTATATATGGGTACCAGGTAAGGATGTCCTCTTTCTCCTTTGTTATTTTCCTTATATTTAGTGCCATTGTCAAATAAAATAAATAAGGGATTTACAAATTGAAAGGTATAACTGTTACAGTATTCAATTAAAACTATCCTTACTTGTAAATTATATTATCTTGCGTTTGATTAATCCAGAAAATAGTATTTCAGTGTTGTGGAACATTTTGAGATAGCTTAATTTTTTCAAGATATAAAAGAAATGAGGATAAAGCAAAGGATACAGTAGTAAACTATGTTCCCTCTTATGGATTGGTTTGGCCATGTCCATATTTATGAGGATATCATAAGATGAAGTATTTAGGTGTTCGATTTAAAAGGATTGTCTTATGGCAGCTAAGGATATGTTGGAAGAGACAACCAAACAAAAGATAATAGAAAAAAGTTGGAAGCTCTTGACAACAGACATTGATAATAAGGTACAAGCAATGAAAATGTATTTAGACCCTTTAGTATTGAATACATCAGGCATATTTTTATCAGAGGAGAAGCTTTGGGTCATAATTAATAAAGAATTGAAGGAATTTATTTGGGATGGAAAGCAAACAAGACTTATGTGGAATAAGTTTTTTTCTCCCACAGAGCAAGATGGTTGAGGACTATCAGATTTCACAGGATATTGTATAGCTACACAGTTAAGGCTCATATACATAGCAGAAACAGAAGATTACAAATCAAAATGGAAAGAAATTATGCTGAAACAGGGGTGGGGACATGAACTAAGGAGAGAGCACAAAGCAGAAAATATTTTGAGAACTAAGCCAATGCAAAAATGAAGAAAAGAGATTTTACTAAGAGGGATGACTGTAAGTAGGGATACAGAAAATAGGCAAGAGGGACCTGGAATTTATTGATAAAAAAAGCAAAGGAACCAAGGTATTGTGAGCAAATAATTGGGAGGGAAATGTCATAGAGTGGGATGAGGCCTAGCAGAGGTTCAGACTGATGGTGGGAAACTGCCTTCCATACCAGGGATAGATAACAGAGTATAAGCACAGAGAAGGGAGTAGGGGAGTATTAAATATAAGACCAGACCTGGTTGAGTTAATAGTTAAATCAAGTATAGAAATTGTGATAAAAAAGGGATAATTAGTACAGCATATAAAATAATGCATGATAACTATAGGAATCAATTTGAAGAGGTCAGGAAACACTGGTAAATGTTAATGGAAAGGCAATATATAATGAAATAAGGTGAGGATATTTGTATGGCTCACAGGTACGAAACAAAATCTAAAATGTTTAGGATTTTTGCATAGAAGTGTTTGCCTAAACATTTTTATACTCCAAGTAAAATTTAAAGATATTTCCACGTGTAGACAGCAATTGCTGGTGGTGTGATGGGAAAGAGAGAGGTGACCTGGGAACATGTTTTTTGGAAATGTAACAAGATGATAGATTTTAGAAATTCCCTACAGGGAACTTTGTCAGAAATGTTGTGGCAGCATATTATTTCAATTAAGAAATTGATTCTTTTGAGCTGGAATATAGAAACTGAACAGCCTTGACACAGTAATACCCCACAAAGTTTAATGCTGTTAGCTGCCTAAAAGGCAATTACTAGGAAATGGAAACCCAAAGCAAAAACAAATGTAAGAGAATTGTTAAATATTGAAAATGAGATACAAGAAGTGGAAGAGGGGTCTTTAGAAAATGGAGGGAGTAAACTACATAGAAATAAATGGAATCTGAGGGAACAATAGATAATAATGCTCAGGAATGATATTTCAGGAAAAGCAGGGCTTGAGCAATCTATGTAATGTTAAACTGAATAACTGTTAACACAAAGAAACATATCTGTATAATGTGTACAGAAAACTTACTGCAATGGTCTGTTTTCTCTTTTATGACTAAGCCTGTACTGGTGTTACTATGCAGTAAGTGATGTTAATAAATATGTTTAAAAAAGAATAGGTGAAGATGAGCTAGGCTTTTTCTGTATGGCCCATGACATGTCATAGTCAGTGACATTAAGGTCATGGATGGGTCATAGCCAGCGACATTAAGGCCATGGATGGGTCATAGCCAGCGACATTAAGGTCATGGATAGAACCACAACAGTTAAGTCACCAGTTAGGCTATGCATTGCTGTATGTTGCTATGAAACTATAACATACACAACTTACAGATTAACAAAAGTAACCAAAAATACTACAGAAAGGGTATAATGGCCATCTGTTAGCTGTTTACTATCAGCTATTTCTGTCTTTGTTTACAGCTAAAGGCACCTTTCTCTCCCTGCAAATTACATCGTAGATCTAAACCTCACAGACCAGCTGAGCTAATGGCTTCACATTATTCTGTTTCATTCCAGCAGCTCAGGTGATGTCAGTGAGGTCTCTGACTGCTTTACAACTAAAAGTGAATGTCAGAAGGATGGACTTGATATTATTATTATTATAGAGCTCCAAATAGAAAAAACAAAGGATTTCTTAAAAAATAAAATAATGTTTGACTAATGAGACCAACTTGCATATGCCTTGAATTATTGACTATCTTAAAGATGCAAACAACATTATTTGTGTTCTTTTAAGGACCACACTGAACTTGTAACTAGTGCTACAGATGTACAGCAAAAAGATGAAGCAAAACTGATTATAAATACATCCCTGTGGTTAAAGCTGAAGGGTGGTTTAAAATGCCCGCGAAGGCTTGTGAGTATAATTGAGAACTGTGACACATGAAGTGAGTATAAAAATAAAGTAGAAGGTGCTATATTTACTCCTGTAAAATGCGTTAGATTTTGTCATTCCTTAATACTACAGACTGATTTCAGTTCTCTGTCTGGTAACTGCAGAAAATACAGAAGGAGGAACACTCTATACTGTATATCTTTTTAACTTCACTAGTCTCCAATGAGTTCAAAGTTATTACAACTGCTTTGACATGGAAAAAAATCAGAAAACAGAGGTCATGACATCTTGCAAACTACTAAGAAAGTTTTATATATATATATGTATGGGTCTAGGACATTTCACTGAATGCACGCACATTTCACTGAAAGTCAGATTAGTGTGCACATTTCACTGAAAGTTAAATTCCCTGAAAACTCAATTCACTGAAACACATTTCACTGAAAGTTATATATGGCCTTTTCCCCACTGTAGTGCGACCTGGAGTTAGTATATATAGTAAGGGGGGGTGGGAGGCACCGCCCCTCACATCGGGGGTGGGGGGGGCATATCCCCCCCACATATTTTAAATATTTTGAACTATATACATGGATACTTGCAATTCCAATATATTACTCTTTTCTGAACATAATATATAGTTAAAATATGTGGGGGGCTATGCCCCCCACACCCCCCTGATGTGGGGGGTGCCCCCCACACCCTCCCCCTTACTATATATACTAACTCCAGGGTCGCACTACAGTGGGGAAAAGGCCATATATAACTTTCAGTGAAATGTGTTTCAGTGAATTGAGTTTTCAGTGAATTGTGCTTTCAGTCATTTGTGTTCAGTCATTTGAATTTCAGTGAAATGTGCATTTAGTGAAATGTCTTAGACCCATATGTGTATATATATATTTATATATATATATATATATATATATATATATATATATATATATATATATATATATATATATATATATATATATATATATGTCTGTCTTTATTGCCCAAGTTTCTGTACCATACAGTAGTTCTGGTCACACCACTGTCTTGTACACCTTACTTTTCAGCTTTGTTGGCATTCTTCTGTCATAAACTGCACCTAAGACTCTATGCCAGTTGACTGCAGCCCCTCTGATTCTAGCTTTGACCTCTTCATGCAGACTTCCCTTCTTCTCAACCACCCCTCCCAGAAACTTGAAGCTATTTACCTGTTACACTATTTTTCCTTGTATCTCAATTCTCAGCTTCTTCTGATGTCTCCAGTTTGTTGCCATTACCACTGTATTATCTGTGCTTAGTTTCATCCCATGTGCCTTCAGTTTTGCATTCCATTCCCCAAACCTTTGCTGAAGTTTTATCTCAGAGTCTGCCTGTAATGCCACATCGTCTGTGTACAGTAACTTTGTTGATCTGTCCCCTCCAACCTGTTTGCTAATGTAGTCCATCACCAGTATGAACAACAGTGGGCTCAGAGCTGAACCCTGGTGTACACCCACTCCCACTGGGGGCCCCTCTGTGAGGCTGAACACTGTTTGTACTTGAGTCATTGGGTCCTTGTACGTAGTTTGCACTAATTCTACCAATGTTTCTGGGACTTTGAATCACCGCAGTACTGCCCAGATCTGCTTTCTTGTGACCTTATCATATGCTTTCTCCAAGTCTAGGAATGCCCAGTTGGACTCTTTCCTTATCTCTACCTTCTTCTTAACTATCTGTCTCACTGCAATCATTGGGTCATTTGTGCTGCATCCTGATCTGAATCCGAACTGCTCATCTCCTATCTTACATTCTACTACTCTGCGTATCCATTTATCAATCACCATCTCTAGAACTTTCATGCAATGTGATAGGAGTTTGATGCCTCTGTACTGCCACAGCTGTAGAGGTCCCCTTTGTTCTTGTACACTGGCATGAGTACACTTATTCTATAGTCATCTGGGATGCGTTTCTCTCCACAATGCTATGAGTAACCCTCAGGAGTAATTTCTCCCGTATCTCACCCAGCAACTTTATCGTATATGCTGTGACCTCATCTGAGCCTGCTGCTTTCCCTGACTTCATCTTCCTTAGTGCTGTTCTTACTTCTTCTAGGGTGGGCTCCTCTTCTTCTCTCATCGTAGGCTGTTTCTGGAGCAGTACAGCTACTGTGGGGATTTCTTCATTCAGAAGCTGCTGGAAACACTCTTTCCATCTGCCTTTAATGTCCTGTGGACTGGTAAGCAGGTTGTTGCTGGCATTCCTTATGAAAGGTGTCCATCTTCTTTATCTTTCTGTCTTTGCCTTGCAACCTGATATACTTTCTTTGTACCACCTACTGAGTCACTTTCCCGAAGTTGGTAGCGTGCCTCCGATGCCCTGTTCTTTGCTACTGCAACTCCTTTCTTCTTTATTAGCCGACTAGTAGTCCTTCGTAGTCTGGTCGGTCTTTTCTAGCTCACATTTGATATATGGCTCTAGGTGATTCGGTGATGGTGACCAATGTCACCCAGCATTTGGATATGTTGTCTAATTATAACTAATTCACCCTCTTCTCACACTCTTTTGGTAAACACCCTTTGCAATTCCCAATAATGCATCATTTTTCAAAAAGTAATGTTTACAGAACTGGATACAGCAGCCACAAGAATACTTCAAGTTATCTTTCATTTGTACCCCTCACTACGTATTGTTACATGATATTTACTCCTCCCACAATCCTCGAGCAATGTCCACAAATACAAATTTATGGTTATATATATATATATATATATATATATATGGAGAGAGAGAGAGAGAGAGAAAGAGAACCTTCTCAGAGTTTGTGGCCTGCAAACAATTCTTTGAATCTGTGGCTACCTATGAAATCATCTAACTGTCCTTCAAAGTAAGTCAATTGTGTTAACTGTAAGTTCTTTCAGTGACTTATTCTGAGTTTACTAACCCATACATAAAATGTTATTCTTAGGTGAAGACACTGACTTCTTAACGTGAAAGCTGTCACGGATATTTATGGCATGATTCACAATTGGCAGGTTTAAGGTACTATTGTGCAAACAACTAGTACTTTCATGAGATAATTCTTTTTAGGTCTGTAAAAATGA